>NC_041004.1:24853737-24984534 GCF_004193775.1 Glycine soja
CAATGGGCGTTATTTAGATCCTAAACGTGACCCTCTTCCAACTTCATCGATCTGAATGATTGGACGATTATTCAAACATTTTGAGCTCTCTGTCTGTATACTTATGTGAAGGCTAGAGCTACTCGAAATAGCTATTTCGAGTCTCTTTCTTGATTATTTTTGTTGTCGGACAAAAAAGATAACAAGGTGAGTTTGGTTGGTCGAGATGCCTGCTCGGCCTTTGTTTCGTTTCTTATAAGAATTTTAAGACTGATTATTTTAAAGTGATGATAAAATTGAATAGGAGGATATATATATATATTCTTTCATCTCAATTTTTACTCAATCAAATAACTTGAAAATTATTTCACTTTCAACATGTACTTTTTTTAAAAATAAAAATACAAGATACCAAATTAAGTTGAAATGATTTGAAATATAACTCAAACTCATTTTCAAAATAGATGAAATCTAATTTATAAAATTCAAACTTATTAATATTAGCCTCAAATTAGAACAAATTAATGGGACAGGCCAAGTGATTATCATTCCTATATATACCGCCAGCTAGCGCCATTCATTAGGTCCAGGATGGAATTTAAAAGTGATTGACAAGTTCACATACACAGTGAGGCATATATCGATATATGCAGAAATGACATGTGTATAACTGTCTACATGTAATTAAACTTAAACTAATTTCTTTCCATACTAAAACTTACACTTGTTATCAGCGAAAGATTCATCATAAATTAATATATCTAAGCGAGAAAGATGAACTTTTTGAATTTGAATGTACGTAGCTCATATATAGAAGGGAGAGTTATAAAATCAAGTTATTGGCTGTCATATATGACTCCCGATCCCTCGTGCCCTCCAAAGAAAAAATAAAATGGAAGCTAGATTTGAACCTTAATTTAAAAGGGAACAATATCTTTTTTTTAGTAACAATTGCTAAATGTTTATTGAAACTATGCTGTGTCATTCTTGGATAGATCATTATACTGGAAATTAGGAAATGCTTTGAGGCTGCTAATTAACTAATTAAACAGAATGATTCCGTCTAATAAAGAACGGTCACTTGTTTGCTTTCTCTAATTAATAACCATACAAGCACCAATTCACAACTGTATTAGTGGCCACGTACTGCACAATATATGTGATATTTTGTACACAAGAATCATGTCCAACCATTCTTGAGTCTTAGTGAAGAGAAATCTTTCGGTGCTTTTGTGGATGCTTGTCACATCTTTTTATTGTTTCATCTCCAGGGAAAATTCTAAAGAATTAGGTCAAAGTTCCTCTTCATCATATTGTGATATTCCCCTTACAAAGCTATCATTTTTCTTTAATAATAAATGAGCCTTTCCCTATATTTTTTTTTCTTATATTCGCGTTGGATGCTTGCGTCCAAAAAGTAGGTTAGAGATAATTCATCAATCTCATTAATTAGTTATTCTTCTAGGTTATCTAAACTATAAAATTATTTGTCAAAATTTTATAATTCGGTGATATTAATATTTCTCTCTTAAAAAAATATAATTACATCTTGATATTATTTACTGAAAATTTCATAAATAACATAACATGATGATATCCGTAACTTCAATAATTCACTTAAATGAACACAAAGGCGAAACAGAAAAAAAAAAAAAAAAAAACACATACACAAAGGTGGAATAGAGTGGAAATAATTTAGTAACTAAGAAAAGTACGTTGAAAGAGAAAAGAGCGATAAAAATGGTTAAATAAAAATAAACGTTATTTGCTTGATAAAAAAATTATTTAATAGCCTGCAAATGACGTGTAATTATTAAGGGATAATAATAATTAAGGAAATATAGCAATAAATTAGAATTACATTTAGAAATTGGTAATAATTATTATGTTGAAAATAAATTTATCTTAAACTAACATAAAACCAAAACAATAAATAAAACTTACTAATGGTATAAAATTCATTTTAGGGATTTAGTTAGGCGGCTTTCATACTGTAAAAAGAAGTGGGTCATATATATATATATATATATATATATATATATATATATATATATATATATATATATATATATATATATATATATATATATATATATATATATATAAAGAAAAAAAATACTAAATAGCTTCAAATTATTATATTCATGATTTCAACTAAATTTTATATAATTCTTAATCAAGTAATTTAATTAATTTATGAAAGGAAATTAATAATACTTAATTAATTATGGGTCATATTGTGATTGTTTGGGGACCATGGGTCCCATAATCCATATAATAATTTCTGGTCAGAACTAGGCTAGGGACATTGGCTAGGCCCTCTTAATTATCAACTGTTAGCAAAAGGAACCAAGCAAAGCATAGCAACCCCCCCCCCCCCCCCCCCCCCAACTTCTTATTTAAAACCTTCAATCCCCTCCTTATTGAAGCCAAGCCAAGCCAAGAAACTCGGTATTGTTAATAATGTCTAACATCCACACTGCAACCAACAGCATGAAAAAGTTATCAAGTTATTTGCATTCCCTATCCCAAACCCCTCACAGGCTCAGAAAGAGAATGCTAGCCACTTGGACCCCAGACCAGGAATTCAACCAAGTGAGGCACAGATCTGGTGCTGACATGAAGAGGAAGCTCAAGTGGCATGATCTTGTGGCTCTTGGTGTTGGAGGAATGCTTGGTGTTGGAGTCTTTGTCACTACTGGCTCTGTTGCCCTTCACCACTCTGGTCCCTCAGTCTTCATTTCCTACATCATAGCAGGAATTTCAGCCCTTCTTTCCTCTTTGTGTTACACTGAATTTGCTGTTCAAGTTCCAGTTGCAGGAGGAGCTTTCAGTTATTTAAGATTAACCTTTGGTACAAACTCTTTTCTTATTCCATTGGATTTTTGTTTTTTTTTTCTTATATCCGTGAGAATCAAAAATAGGTATCAGAAAATTTTTAACCAACTGAGTTAAACCCACTTGGTTCATTAGACTTTAGTTTACTATATATACCTTTTGAATTTACTTATTAATTGTGTGTTATGTGTAGGGGAATTCTTGGGATATTTTGCTGGGGCAAATATACTAATGGAGTATGTGTTCTCAAACGCTGCCGTGGCAAGGAGCTTTACAGAATATTTGAGCATTGCATTTGGAGAAAATGATCCAAATGTGTGGAGGGTGGAAGTCCCTGGCTTGCCAAAGGATTATAGCATGTTGGATTTTCCAGCTGTGGCTCTCATTCTTATTCTCACTCTCTTCTTGTGTCATAGGTTTGGTTGATTTAACTGTTACTATTTCTATTTTTTTCATTCTGCGAGGAATATGTGGTTTTTGCTATGATGCTATCTGCTTATTATCAGTTTTTACTTTTTAGTCATCCATATTTCATTGGATAAGCATTTAAATATATTATCCTGTTATGTGACAACTAACAAACTACTTTATTACCTATTTTGCTTATGTTTTTTAATCATAATGCTGAACCATTAATTATTTACAATTTTTTTTTATGCTTGTCAGGGTTTTAGTGGAAT
The DNA here is from genome assembly GCF_004193775.1 of Glycine soja. NCBI lineage: Eukaryota > Viridiplantae > Streptophyta > Magnoliopsida > Fabales > Fabaceae > Glycine > Glycine soja. The sequence goes on from NC_041004.1 coordinate 24,857,235, forward strand.
TTTGAAAATACTTGATTGTTTTATTCTTCTTTTTTATTGTTATTTTTCTGGTTGATTGCAGTACAAAGGAAAGCTCCATGTTAAACCTCATTATGACAGCCTTCCATGTTATTTTCTTCGGATTCATCATAATCGCTGGTTATTGCAATGGAAGTGCCAAAAACTTGGTTTCTCCAAAAGACTAGCTCCTTTTGGTGCTAGAGGTGTTCTTGATGGAGCAGCAATAGTCTACTTCAGTTATATAGGCTATGACTCAGCTTCAACCATGGCTGAGGAGGTTAAAGACCCTTTTAAGAGCCTACCCATTGGAATCGTGGGTTCAGTTCTCATAACCACTTTGCTTTATTGCCTAATGGCTCTGTCTTTGTGCATGATGGTTCCTTACAACAAGGTCTGTACTCAGTATTTTTCTGTTAATCGATCAATATTCGTTGTTAATTTGATAGTTTTTGTTAATAGGAGATATTCAAATCTATAATCTCTTCCTCTCTTTCTTTCTTCAACTAACATGACAATCTTGTAACTGTTTCCCTACTCACTAGTACTATATCAAACAATTTGTGTCATATATATGAAGCCTCTCAATTCCTTAATTATTTCCTATAGTAAGCATGAATTGGACCCTTACTTTAGGCATATAGTATAATATTTGTTGTGTTATAAGTGATAAAGCTAATTAATTACTATGGTTTAATATAGATATCAGAGAAAGCATCATTTTCAATAGCTTTTCTGAAAATTGGTTGGAATTGGGCAAGCAACCTTGTTGGGGCAGGTGCAAGTTTGGGAATAGTGGCTTCTCTCTTGGTTGCCATGTTAGGCCAAGCAAGATACCTTTGTGTTATAGGAAGGGCACGACTTGTGCCATCATGGTTAGCCAAAGTGCATCCTTCAACAGGCACACCAATGAATGCCACGGTCTTTTTGGGTAAGCAAATTTGTTTACATGTCTTAATTTGGTGTATTGTTTATGTCTTAATTAACAAAATATAAGAAAGAAGCTCAAGCCATTATATACTAGGTTCGGCCATTTGAACTTTTGTCTTTTTTCTCTAGAAGAATCGTAGACATTTCAACATGCACTTTTCTATAAATGTTATTGTACTAACACACCTGAGGATACGGAAACTTGTCACTTTTAATTTTCATGCATATAATGAGTACTGATACGAAAAATGACTCAGTATTTATCTGCAATAAAATAAAGTTGTAATTTGGGTTAGTTATACTTAAGGCATTTCTTTAATGAAGAATCATATATTTAAATTTTGGTTCACTCAAATAACGACATATTCAACGAATTCTTATTAGCATTAGTACTTTATAATGTCTTTTCACGTATCTTAATATGCTATGTTTCTCTAAAGTTCAGTACCAGGATGACTTTGAGTCATCTGCTAAAGGATCGTATATATTAATGACGACGGGATAACTAACAAGTTAGTTTTTTTTTTTTAATATTTACACTCTTTATTTTTAATACATAAATTTTTTTAATTACCTTACATTAAATAGTCGGCGTTTAGTATCAAACTTCTTATGTATGCTTTTATTTTTGCTATTCACCTTCATTGCCTAACATGGTTGTCTCTCATTCACGATATATAAACTTCATTTTGAAGGCCTTTTTGTCCTATCAGGAATAATTAATTTAACTTTTATCTATAAAACATTATCGTAGTCTTTCTTCCTACATTGTTGTATATAGAAAGGGATGGTTTATGTATTCGGTTCTCAATAACTTTATTCCACAGTATTGGTTGAAACTATGTTTCGTCAATCAAATTGTATTTTAAATTTTCGTTAAAAAAATTAATAGAATTAATATTTAAAGTGATTAGGAGAAATTAAAGTGATTAAAGACAATCGATAGTAATTGAATACCAATTATTTAGCGTTTTATTAATGCCATATTTATCTTTAAATCTATAGATAAGATAAGTAAGTAATAGTGGCAGTTTTAGATTAAAAAATAGATGTTAGGATTCTTCTTTTTAATTGTATACAAATAATAATATGATATTTATCTGCAGTAAAAAAATAATGATTTTTTGTTGTGTGAATAAAAAATAATGATATTTATATACCTCTAATATACCTTCACCTCTCTATTCAAATATATATATATATATATATATATATATATACCTTCACCTCTCTTCTACCTTAATTTTTCTTGTCACATCCTATTACTTATTCCATCTATCATTTGTATTACTTTGCTGTTTTTAATCTTACACTGAATGCGTATATATATATACAGCATGAGTATAAGAATGTCAATTAATAGATATTGGTGAAAGTTTAATGAAATATGTGAATTGTTGTATGTCCTAAGTTATATATATATTATATTTAAGATTAATAGTCTTTCAAAATTTAAAAATGTAAAAATTGCAAAAATATTTTTTATCAAATGCAATTAACCAGTGTAATATAGAAACTTTCATCTCATTTTTTTTCAAAAAATATTCTGAATGTATTTTTAAAATATTGTTTTCTCAAAAGCTAAAACACAGTAGTTTTTAAACTGATCACACAATATTCATAAACACAGTAGTACATAAAATTCTAATAAAACAATTTAAAACATTATCTTTCTCCAAAACAGTTTCAAAGTCAACGAGATGCATGCCATAAGTTGGAATGGTACTTTTTTTTTGGTGAATAGTTGGAATGGTATTTCCATTCTTAATTAATATGTCCAAAAGAAAACTTTGACACTGATTAATTAAGTTTCATTCACTAGTTCTAGTTTTCTACTAGTCTCAACACTGAATTAATTTTTTGTAAAAAAAAAAACACTCAATTAAATTAAACTTAGATGAGCTTTTTATTTTAACTTTACTTGATGTATTTTCTTTAATAATTAATAAAATTAAGCATTATGTTTTATATTTTTTAATATTAATATTAGAAAGAAATGAAATGATGATTCAACACCCCATATACTTGACCTAGGTAATAACTTTAATTAAAACATGGCAAGATCGACACATACGAATTAATGTCATCCCATGAAAACATTATAGTAATAAAAAAACACAAGAGGAGAAAGTGGGAATTAATTAACAAAATAAAACAAGTAATAAAGATAAGGAAAGTGTGAAGGATACCATACCATACATTAAATAAATATTTTTCTTCTTGTTGTTGTTGTTGATGTAGGGCTTTGCCAGCAACAATTGCGCTGTTCACCGAGCTTGACATTATAATTGAGTTGATCAGCATCGGCACACTGTTGGTGTTCTACATGGTAGCCAACGCTCTTATATATCGTCGATATGTAATCACTAGCCATGCCCCACCTACGCACACTCTCGTCTTCCTCTTTCTCCTTGTTGCTTTGCCTTCTGATAATTTCATCTAGGCAGTTACAAAAGTACTAATTACTGCATAAATTAGCTTTTGTTGATTTTACTTTGAAACATTTTTTAATTTGCCAATATTTCATGAGATGATGATGGGGTGTCTGGCTAGGATGATACATTTGAAAAAGTTATGGCTTTCAAGGGAAATTTTAGTAGTTGATCCATAATTTAGGGTCCCTCACTCACTGGCCTCACACAGTACCCTTTTCTTTCCTATTGTGAATTCAATAGACAATAGTAGTGTTAGGTTAGGAATGGAAGGTTGGTATGCTCATATGAGTGGACACATGGCACAATGAATGATGGGAAACTCCTTAGCAAGCAAAAGCTTCGAACCTTTTGATGGGGCCATGACTGGATGTGCGTGTATCAATCAAAGGTTGACACTTGTCGGCCAATAATTAATATTTACACTAAGTTTAGGTGAGGAGGCTAGTGGTGTGGGGTCAACAAGAGAGAGAATATATGTGTTTGGAGTGGAGTGGGAGGGGGGCTGGAAAATGAGGTAAATTGGTGAAGAGATCTTTTGATCTTTCAATTTCCTAGAGCAAGATCATGTGGGATGTGGTTTTCATTGGAAAGTGAAGTGTGATGGACCTGCACACTTTATCTCTAATGGGTTTTGGGTTTAGGTTGACTCAAGTTGTTTGACTAAGGCAAAGGTGCTTGTCTACTAGCCAAATCACCAAAACCAACTCTCCTTCACTTCACTTCACATGCACTTCCGAATCCCTTTCACTTTTTTTTTCTTTCTTTTTATCCAAGGGATTAATTTATTATTTTGTCATATTTCCTACGCCATACATATATATTTGGTTCAAATATGTTTATTCTTCTTCTATCCATTACCACAATAATATGGTAGAAGTGTTGGTAACACATTTTTTAGATTAAATTAATCTAGAGGTCCTATAATTTCTATAATTTTAATTAGCTTTCTATAATTTAAATATTTTTCATAAAATTTTTAAATTATAGAAAGCCTGAAAAATCTTTAAATTACTCTAGAGTCCTACCAAGCCTCTTACAAGATTACCTCGCACAGAAACATCAGTCATTAATGGAACTTATAAGGGATTTATGGAAATTATATTGTAGAACAATGATACTAAGATGCATACCTATCATATGAGTGGATATGCATTTTTTGTAGTCGGGTACTGGATGTGCCATTCCATGTTTCTGGAACCAATAACACAACTTGATTTTGTACACACACACACAATATATATATATATATATATATATATTATATATATATATATATATATATATATATATAATATATATATATATCTTAGATATGCTATATATTCACATCATAGGTCAATTATTTTATGTTAATAATTTCACCTTCTCACTCATGTTCTTCATGAAGTCTTTGTTTAAGGCATTTAAAAAGTTGAAACTTTTTGCTGCAACTCTAAACCTAATAAACTCCTGCTTATCATGTTGCTGACTGGCATACTAGTTTCGGGTTAGGTGTTTTAAGATTTTCATGTTTTGTTGAGGTGCAGGAGAATTGATGATGTGGTGGTCAGAGAATATTGAGCCTAAAAAGACACTATTTCTTTATTAGTATTAATGTAGATAAAAAGTAACAACTATATACAACATACACTTTGAATTGGATTCAAATAAGATTGGATTGAGTTGGAATTTATAAATTTATATTTTGATCAAATTGGTTTAAAATTTAAATCTGATCCAATCCAATACAGTTTGGATTAGATTAATTTTAGTCTTATTTTTATTTCTTTAGAGAAATTAATAATGGTAATATGTATACTAAACATTATAAAAAAATAGACTAATAATACAATTTGATCTCTATAATATATTATTATTTTTTTGTTTTAATCCTTATAAAATATTTTTTTAAAAGATACTTGTAAAATTATCTTTTTAGTTACTGTCTTTGTTACTTAATTTATTTTAGTTATTTTAATATTCTTTTTTCGTATTAATTCTGACAATAATACTATTAAATATATTGTTTGCCCTTATAATATACTGTTTATTCTTGTCTGAGCCTTAAATTTTTAATTTTGAAAATGATTCTTGTAAAATTCCTATTTTTAGATTTGACTATTTGTTATTCTGTTTTAGTTATTGTAATATATTCATTTTTTTTTTGTTTTTTAAAACTTACGGAAAATAAAATTGAAGCTCAAAATGAAATTTAAAGAAGTATCTAAAGTGTAAATTAAAATAATTTCTGTGAACATCCAGATAGAAATTTAATTTAAAAATATAATAAATTAAATTAAGAAAAGAGAATTATGAAAAAATCAGTGCATAATCCAGAGATTTATAAAATAATATTTTGGACATGAAAATATGTTTAGAATATATTTGAGGTATTTTGTGGAAATTTGTTGGTCTATTTAGAAATGTGCGTGTGTACTAATGGATAATTGATAGAGTTCAATTAAAAACACTAACTAATTTAGGCCCAAAAATAGTAAGAAAATTGAAGCAACAACCGTGACATGTTTGTTGTTAAACAGGAATGAAAAAAATCATAAAACATGAAGTAATAAAAGTACTGTTGTCTTAAAATGAAAATAAAATTAACTCGTTTAATTGCAGCACATTTAAGTGGTATGGAAACTTCATGGTGATCTTGTGCTGCATGTTTGGTAACCACCATGGTCAATTTGACGAGTCTGTACCTATGTTGATGGGAGCTTTTTGCCGGATGCTTCTCATATGTATTGCGGCCATATGGCCTCATGGATAATGGAAGTTTTTTCAACCTTTGATAAAGGAGGTGATGCTTTCAAGGCGGAACTTTCACGCAAACTGTAAATAGTAAGTTTTGAAAGCTAATTACCATAAGCTAAAATATGATTTAGGTATACCATAAGTAAATTAATAAATATTATTTTGAGTCCTTAATAAAAAAATTATTTTAAATTCCTAATAAAATAAAATTTTTATTTTGTTTCTTGATATTTGATTTTAAAAGATTTTTTTCACTAAAAACTCATTAAAATTTATGGAATTTATAATCAACTAAAACAAAATATTAAGAAGTTAACAATAAAATTTTTACTTTATTAGAGATTTAATGTAATTCTTTTATTAAAGATCTAAAATAAAACTCACTAATTTATGAAAATCTAAAACATATTTATCCCTTGATTAAATTGATAAGTTCAAATGATGATTTTGTTCTAGACATGAAGAGTTTAAGAATTTTTGTAAAATAAAAGAGTTTAAGAATGATTGTTTATGAGATATAGCTTATTAGAAATACAAATGAGTCAAGTATATATTGTGAAATGAAATTAATAGAAATTTTTGAATTAAGAATCATGTTTAGTTCAAAATTCACCCTTTTTATTTTTATATGCAAATCTATATTAAAATATATTTATTTGTGATTCTCAAGTATCCCACCCACGTGTTTTGTTTGTCAATTGCATGAGCTGTAAGGGAAATTATTGCTCCTGGGGACCACCTTAACCATTGGCCACAAAAACTAGAGTTGACGAGTGAAGACTTGTATTTTTACTTACTTCCGATCTCTGATGTTGGAATTCCTGATAACACAAACCATGGCTGAATCATTTCTCTTCAGCATCGCTGAGTCTCTCATAACAAAGCTTGCTTCTCATGCTTTCCAAGAAGCTTCTCGGGTGGTGGGTTTGTACGACCATCTCCGAGACCTTAAAAAGACTCTCTCATATGTCAAGGAAGTGCTGTTAGATGCTGATCAAGAGCAAAAGCAGGAGCATAACCATGAGCTTCGGGAATGGCTGAGGCAGCTCAAAGGTGTCTTCTATGATGCCGAAGATTGATGTGCTCGATGAATTTGAGTGCCAAACACTGTGAAAGCAAGTGCTCAAAGCTCATGGTACCATCAAAGACGAGGTAAGCCACTTCTTCTCAAGTTCTAATCCACTTGTTTTTCGTTCCAAGATGGCTCAACAAATCAAAGATGTCAGCAAGCGGCTAGACAAGGTTGCAGCTGATAGGCATAAGTTTGGGGGGCACTTGGTCTCCTTGCATCACCTAGAAAGAATGAGACACCGGAAGATGTTGTCAAACAGTATCTGGATGAATTACTGTCAAGATCTTTCCTTCAAGATTTTGTCATTTCGGGCACTATTTGTAAATTTAAAATTCATAATTTGGTGCATGATCTTGCTTTGTTTGTTGCAAAAGATGAGTGCCTACTTATAAATTCCCACATTCAAAATATTATTGTGAATATTCGGCATCTGTCTTTTGCTGAATACAATTTTATAGGAAATTCATTCTCCTCAAAATGGGTAGCTGTGAGAACCATAATGTTTCCAAATGGTGTAGAAGGAGGCAGCGTTGAATCTTTGCTAAATACCTGTGTGTCAAAGTTCAAATTATTGCGAGTTTTGGATTTAAGGAATTCGACATGCAAGACTTTGCCACGTTCCATTGGTAAGTTGAAACACTTGAGATATTTCAGCATTGCGAATAATTGCAACATCAAGATGTTGATGTATGATGTAATTCAATTTGTTAGTTAGGAGTTAGTTAGTTTGACAGCTATGAAGGTAGTTATAGTTATATGTGCAGTGTGTATAAAAGTGATCATGAATGAGATGAATGACAGTGCAGAAGTTTTAATTCAGAATTCTAAGTTCCCTCTATTTTCTCAATCAATTCTTTCATCTTCACTTATTCTCTAACATAGAGTGAGTGAGTGCATAGTGTGAGTGTGTGTGAAGAGCTTCTTTGTTCCAACAAACTGGTATTCAGAGCAGAGGTTCAAGATCCTTGGATACTGAAATTGAGATGGCTTCCTTGAATGGAAATTTTCCAGCATCTATGCCTGTTCTCAAAGGCAAGAACTATGATGATTGATGTGCTCAGATGAAGGTAATCTTTCGATTTCAAGATGTGACAGAAGTGGTGCTAGAAGGGGTTCAAGAACTTGACAGGAACCCAACTGATGCATAGAAGGTGGCTCACTGTGATTTGATGAAAAGAGATGCAAAGGCATTGTTCATTATTCATCAGTGTGTAGATGCAGATAATTTTCAGAAAATTAGATCTGCTAATACTGCAAAGAAGGCATGGGATATTCTAAAGAAATCCTATGCAGGGGATAGCAAACTCAAGAAGGTGAAGTTGCAGACCTTGAGAAGGTAGTATGAACTTTTACAAATGAGTGATCAAGAAAGCATTGGTGAGTTCTTTTCTCGAGTCTTGACAATTACAAATCAAATGAATGCTTATGGTGACAAGCAATCAGACTTGGGGATCATTGACAAGGTATTAAGAACCTTGACACCAAGATTCGATCATATAGTGGTGGCAATTGAGCAAGGCCAAAATCTTGAAGAAATGAAGATTGAAGAACTGCAAGGAATTCTTGAAGCTCAAGAGATGAGGCTCAATGAAAGAAATTCACAAAGATCAGCTGAGCAAGCTATGCAAGCCCAAACAACCAAAGGGAACAACTATGATGGTGGTAAGAATAGAAAGGGAAAGTGGAAAAACAGTAAGTGGAAGGGGTCAGGTGAGGGCTCCAGCAGTTCTAGAAACCATAACCAAAATGAAGAAACTGACAAGAAAAATGGAGTGAATCACAAAGTGGTCAAGAAAAAATTCAACAAGAAAGGGATTCAATGTTATAACCGTCAGAAATAGGGACATTTTGCAGATGAATGCAAAAATAAAAGGGTTCCAAGAAATGTAGATGAGGCTCAATTGGCACAAGATGAGGATTCTGACTCTGATAAAGTGTTACTAAGGACAACAACAAACTCAGAAGAAGACAATGTTAATCTGTGGTATCTTGACACAGGTTGTTCCAATCACATGACTGGACATAGAGAGTGGTTTGTAAATATTGATGATAAGGTGAAGAGCAAGATCAAGTTTGCAGAGATAACAGCTCTGTAACTGTAGAAGGCATTGGAAAGGTGATGATTCAGAGGAAGGATGGACAACACTCATTTATCAATGATGTGCTATATGTTCCCAATATGAAGAACAATTTGCTGAGTTTGGGACAGTTGCTAGAAAAGGGCTACTCAATGCAGATGGAGGACAGTCAAATGAAGATATTTGACAGCAAGAGGAGGCTGATTCTATAGGCCTCTTTGTCAAGAAACAGAACATTCAAGATTGGAATTCAGATTGCAAAATTTCAATGCTTGGCTGCTTCTATAAGTGATGAAAGCTGGATGTGGCATCACAGGTTTGGTCATCTAAATTTCAGGAGTTTAAGTGAATTGAAAAGTAAGAAAATGGTTCATGGTCTTCCCCAAATTGAGATACCAAAACAATTATGTGTTGAGTGTTGTGTGTCAAAGCAACCAAGGAATTCTTTCAAGTCAGAAATTCCAATCAGATCCAAAAGAAAGCTTGAAGTGATCTATTCTGATGTGTGGGGTCCTTTTGAAGTGAAATCCCTAGGAGGTAATAGTTACTTTGTGTCATTCATTGATGAATTTACTAGAAAAATGTGGATCTATTTCATTAAGCAGAAAAGTGAAGTGTTTAACATTTTTAAGAAGTTTAAGCTATTGAGTGAAAAGCAAAGTTATAAGGTAATCAAAGTGTTTAGAACAGATGGAGGTGGTGAGTATAACTCACATGAATTTCAAGTATTTTGTGATGAAGAGGGGATAATTCATGAAGTGACATCTCCCTATACACTTCAACATAATGGTGTTGTTGAGAGAAGAAACAGAACCATTTTGAACATGGCCAGGAGCATGATGAAAGGGAAGGGAATGCCTCATTATTTATGGGGAGAGACAACTTCTACTGCTGTGTATATTCTAAACAGGTGTCCCACCAAGAGATTGCAGGGATACACACCTGAAGAAGCATGGTCAGAAAAGAAGCCTAGTGTGAGTCATTTCAGAATATTTGGTTCACTGTGCTTTAGGCATGTGCCTGAGCAGAACAGAAAGAAACTTGATGACAAGGCTGAACCAATGATACTCATTGGATATCATCCAACTGGTGCCTACAAGTTGTATGATCCTAGAATGAGGAAGGTTGTGATTAGAAGAGATGTCTTGATAGATGAAACAAAGGGCTGGAATTGGGAAATAAATGTTGTTGACAATGGTGAAAGAAAGGTGATTGTGAACCTTGAAGACAAACAAAGTGAAAAGGATGTCCCATCATGTGGAGAGTAACTCAAAAGGTCACAAAGAGAGAGACAAGTACCACAAACACTTAGAGATTATGAATTGTATCCTAATACAACAATCACTACAGAAGGGGATTTTGTGCACTTTGCTCTACTTGCTGAATCAGAACCAATGAGTCATGATGAAGCTTCACAAAGTTCACATTGGAGAGCAGCTATGGAAGAAGAATTGAGATCAATTGAGAAGAATCAGACTTGGGAGTTAGTCCATTTGCCTCAAGGAAAAAGACCAATTGATGTGAAGTGGGTCTATAAGACTAAAGTAAAGCCTAATGGAGATGTGTCCAAGTATAAGGCAAGATTAGTAGCAAGGGGATTTCAGCAAAAACATGGCTTGGATTACAATGAGGTTTTTGCTTCAGTTGCAAGACTTGAAACTGTTAGACTCATTGTGGCAGCTGCTTGCAACAGAAATTGGTCTCTATATCAACTGGATGTGAAGTCAGCATTTTTGAATGGGCCACTTGAAGAAGAAGTCTACATAACTCAACCACCTGGTTATGTAGTTGCAGGACAAGAGGATAAAGTCTACAAGTTGAATAAGGCACTATATGGCCTCAAGCAGGCTCCTAGAGCCTGAAATATGAAAATTGATAGCTTTCTAGTCCAGCAGAATTTCACCAAGTGCACTACTGAGCATGAAGTTTATGTCCAGAAACACAGATTCTGGTGAGTTTTTGATAATATGTCTCTATGTAGATGATTTGCTAGTGACTGACAATAGTAAAGAAGATATAAGAGTGTTCAAAGGAAGAATAATGGATGAATTTGAGATGTCTGATCTTGGTGAACTATCATACTTCCTGGGTATTGAATTTGTTTCTACCAGTAAAGGGATTTTCATGCATCAAAAGAAGTATGCAGAAAACATTCTGAAGAGGTTCAATATGATGGATTGCAATTCTGTTATCACACCAACTGAAACTGGAATTAAGTTGCAAATAGATGGGGATGAGAAAGAAATTGATCCTACCTTGTACAAGCAAATTGTAGGCTCATTGAGGTACCTATGTAACACCAGACCTGATATTGCCTATTGTGTTGGGTTGATAAGTAGGTTTATGGAGAAACCAAAGATACCCCACTTCTTGGCAGCAAAGAGGATTCTGAGGTATGTGAAAGGAACATTGGATCTTGGCATTTTATATCCTTACAGTTAGAAGAATATAGAAGGAGAAGTGTTTGGTTATAGTGATTTAGATTGGTGAGGTGATAAGAATGATAGGAAAAACACTACTGGTTATGTTTTCAAATTTGGAACATCACCAATCTCTTGGTACGTGCTCAAAGAAGTAGAGTGTAGTTGCTTTGTCAACATGTGAAGCAGAACATATTGTTGCTGCTATGACAGCCTGTCAAGCTCTATGGCTGGAAGCTTTAATGGAAGAACTAAACTTGAGAAATTACAGTCCTATGAGGTTGTTGATGGATAACAAATCAGCAATTGATTTAGCTAAGCATCCTGTGGCACATGGCTGGAGTAAACATATTGAAACCAAGTTTCATTTCCTGTGTGATCAAGTGAGTAAGGAGAAGCTTGAATTGGAGTTTTGCAGGTCTAAAGATCAAGTTGCAGACATACTAACTAAGCCATTGAAGTCTATCAAGTTCAAGGAATTGAGAGACAATTTAGGAGTGACATCCTTGACAAATCTGAATTAAGGAGGGATGTTGATGTATGCTGTAATTCGGTTAGTTAGTTATGAGTTAGTTAGTTTGACAGCTATGAAGGTAGTTATAGTTATATGTGCAGTGTGTATAAAAGTGATCATGAATGAGATGAATGACAGTGCAGAAGTTTTAATTCAGAATTCTAAGTTCTCTCTATTTTCTCAATCAATTCTTTCATCTTCTCTTATTCTCTAACATAGAGTGAGTGAGTGCATAGTGTGAGTGTGTGTGAAAAGCTTCTTTGTTCCAACACAAGAGACTCCCCAATTCTATATGCAAGCTCCAAAATTTGAAATTGTTGAATATTTCGGGATGCGAGGAGTGGAAGCATTGCCGAAAGGATTAAGAAATTTGATTAGTCTGCGGCATTTGGAGATAACTACAAAGCAATGCAAGCTGTTTTGCCTTACAGTGAGATTACCAATTTGATCTCGCTTGCACTTCTGTCTATTCAATCATGCCATAATATGGAGTCTATCTTTGGAGGGGTGAGATTCTCTGCTCTTAAAACATTGCGTGTTGCTGACTGTCATAGTCTGAAGTGTTTGCCACTGGATGTTACAAACTTTCCAGAATTAGAATTTCAGGTTGTTGAAAACTGTGTTAATCTGGACTTGGAACTATGGAAGGACCACCACGAAGAACAAAACCCCAAGTTGAAGTTAAAATGTGTTGGATTCTGGGGTTTACCACAGCTTGTGGCCTTACCTCGATGGCTTCAAGAAACTACCAACTCCTTACAGACCTTGATTATTAAAAACTGCGACAATCTTGAAATGCTTCCGGAGTGGCTGTCAACTCTGACTAATCTGAAATCACTTCTTATATCAGATTGTCCAAAGCTTATATCTCTCTTGGATAACATCCATCACCTTACCGCACTTGAATCTATGTATATCGATTTATTGTGTTGGACGTGATTCACGTATTGAAAATTGATTTTGGGTGAAGTTACCCTGGAGCTGCTGCGTCATGGGATAATCAATTCTCAAATTTCAGTGTTAGATTTTTCGTTTTTGTCCTTCACTTTGTTCCGTTGTCCATCAAGTTAATGCATCACGTATATTTACTGTGATCTCCACTGCCTGTTGTTTTTGTACTGTTATTTTGCTGCAGAACGGCTATATTTGGTGTTGTTGTAGCATTTTATAAGGTTATTTTATTAACATTTTTTTGGGTGCTGTTGGTTCATAATATCAGTGTTATTATATTGCTTGGTTAGCACTTAAGTGTTATTTCTTGGTTCATAATGTTGGTTCTTTGCCCGTTCAGCAAAAACAGTGGTTAATAAAATAAAAACAAAACAATTTGGTAACTAACTAGCTAACCCTGTAATCACCGAGGCAATTGGGATATTACACACTGCCATTTTGGTAAATTATAATGCAAAAGACGCTCACAAACAATTAATATCCGTTTTGGTAATTTTACCTTGAAAATTAATTTTGATAGTTACTTTTCAAATATCAATAAATTGTGAAAAAAAATAGTATTTTTCCCTCCTCTCCTTTCTCCCGAGCCCTTCTCTTCCATTTCCTACCACCATTATCATTCATACTGTTTATTTCCTTTAATTCTAAGGCTTTGTGTTATCTTCATTTTCCTTTCTATCACAAGGCCTATTATATTTTTGATAGTTTTTTCATTCCCTTTTTTCCTCATCAACAGAGTCTCTTACATCAGTAATCACACTTAGACAAGAGTTTCACGTATTACCTTCACCTTCATCAGTGGTAGGGCCTGTTTTGTCTGCTTTTCTTTCCTAGTAATTGAGCCCTTGTCCAACTGACATCTTTCCAGCACCTACAACAACACTTCTAAAACACTGGCAGAGTTACTTTTCCTTTTTCCGATATTCTCAGGTCTGCCCCTTTCCCTTTAACCAAATTTGAGTGCTCCTTGTATTTTCCAATAACCTCCTTCCAAAGCTCCCAATCTTTACCTCATTCCAGTTACCTTGTTTGCTCTCATGGGAGATGCTTTCATCCATGACCCCTAGGGTAAATCATCTTGATCAATTTCATTCGTATCTTCTTCCTTACAGTCACTCCTTCATCAAATGATCCAAGCATTTGCACAAGAAACAAAGATTTTCCCATAACACTTACTCTTATTCTGAAAGATTTTCACATCACACTTTCATTGCACTTATCCCATTTGATAAAATTCCCCATTGATTTGCCAATTCGCTCTGCCATCTCCTTTGTTTTGAAACCCACCAGAAGATCATAAACCCTAATCTAAAATGGACAATGATTAAGATTGACCTACGCAGGATTTTCTTCTATATTCATTGAATTGAGAACCACCAATCTTCTATCAAAGCACCATGACCCTCCTTCTTCAACCTGTGCTCGATGCTTTTCATTTAGGAACCTGAAGGTGTAAAGGTTCCTTCCTACTTCATTGATTTCTACACCCCCACGCACCTTCCAAATTTGCACTATTGTTGCCATGAAGCCTTGTTGTTGAAAGATCCCTGAGTTAGAATCTTCCCTGCCAGTCATGCCTAACTTCTTTCACTTGCTACCTCCTCACCACTCTCCATCAAAGCTTCAACCTAAACCTTCTCCTCTATCATAAACTTCACTTTGCGCCATTGTTCCACATTGTACCCTGTCTCTCACAGTTGAGACTGCTAACTAACCCTAACTCAATGCTGGTAGATTCCTGAATCAAAACCAAGAAAAAAAATCTTGAAAGAAAACCCTTATGATACTGATACTTGCAGGAAACTAGCTTAGCAAGATTAAGGGACTCATTCATCATGCACGACGAAGGGACTTGTTGATATACTTGAATTTTACATATAGAGAAAATTTATGTTGTCTTGCCCATGAATTTGACTCCATTTGCATATATTATATGCACGATACTAATTCTTGACTTATTATTATGCTTGGATATTAGATAACAAGAAGACGCAGCCTAGAATTCGAAAGCTTTTGGTGTCTCCCACTGAGCGAGACTTTTTTTCACCTTTTGATATAATATTATTTATAAATTCAATCAATCACTTAGATATGCGATAATCAACTAGCATGATTATTAATTTTTAAATAATTAATTATATTATACATGTTATTAGAAATAACATCAACAACAGCATGCACATGATACCTCTATATATTCCTCCTTCGTTTTGGAAGCACCATCTTCCATATGCATACACTCCCCCCTCCCCCCACTTGTTCCCTCTCTCCACAGACCTTATATATACCTCTGAAAAATGTTCAACACATTAATTACCACTCTCTTCCGTAACAGGGAGACAAAGAAATGGACCAGATGTGTTGGTTTCTCCCAAATCATGAAAGTCAATGATGGAAAAAGACAATTGTTGAGAAAATAGGTGATTCATTGAGGTACCATCATTCAAACATAAACCACTATTTATGATTTATTTTTATTTTTTATTTTTATTATATTTAACTCAAAAATCATACAAATAATAATTTATAATTAAATAATAATATAAAATTATTTTATACTATCAATGCATGAGTACGTATTAAAGTCATAGTTGTTCACCAAACACATGAAATATTTTATTTCAAAATTCTAATAACACCTGTAATATTAATGGTTTAAATATGGATAATTTGCAAGTAATCCTGCAGGTTAACCATAGAATATCAGATCCATTAAATTTATAAATAATATATCATATGGTGGACAAACCTCTCGCACGGTGGGAAATGCACAAATCTTTAATTTCCCACACTAGATCCATGTTTGGGTCATTTTTCATCAACCCATCAATAGTTCCCAATATATTCTCGCCACTCCTACAAATAACCGAACCCAACCTAAACATAACACACTTCTATGAAGCAAGAAACAAGACACAATTTTGTTAATCCCGATCCCGAGTGCCACAAAACACAACCACCATCAACTCAAAACATCTTTCAAACATGCAGCTGGATTTGAATTCTACTGCACAAAAGAGAATTCACATGTCGGAAAATCCTTTAGCCAAGATCCCACTGAAAACAAATTATTGTCCATGACAACTCCAGAATGCCTAAATAAAAAGTAACAACTATATATACAAGATACACTTTGAGTTGGAATTTCAAATTAGATTGTATTGAGTTGGAATTTATAGATTTATCGTCTGATCAAATTGGTTTAAAATTTAAATCTGATCCAATAGGATACAGTTTGATAATTAAGATTAGTTTTAGTCTTATTTTTATTTCTTTAGAGAAATTAATTAGGGTAATATGTATACTAAACACTAGAAAAAATAGACCAATAATACTATTTGTTCTCTATAATATATTATTATTTTTTGTTTTAATCCTTGTAAAACATTTTTTTAAAAGATCCATGTAAAATTATCCTTATAATACAGTACCGTCTTTGTTACTTAATTTATTTTAGTTATTTTAATATTCCTTTTTCGTATTAATCCTTACAATAATACGATTAAATATATTGTTTGCCCTTATAATATACTGTCTATTCTTGTCTGAGCCTTAAATTTTTCATTTTGAAAATGATTCTTGTAAAATTCCTATTTTTGGATTTGACTATTTGTTATTCCGTTTTAGTTATTGTAATATATTAATTTTTCTTTTTTCAAACTTAAGAGAAAATAAAATTGAAGCTCACAATGAAATTTAAAAAAGCATCTAAAGTGTAAATTAAAATAATCTCTGTGAACATCCAGATAGAAATTTAATTTAAAAAATAATAAATTAAATTAAGAAAGGAGAATTATGAAACAATCTGTGAATAATATAGAGATTTATAAAGGAAATTATTCTCCTCGGGGCAACCTTAACCATTGGCCACAGAAACTAGAGTTGACCAGTGACTACTTGTATTTTTACTTCCGATCGATCTCTGGTGTTGGAATTCGGGATAACACAAACCATGGCTGAATCATTTCTCTTCAGCATCGCTGAGTCTCTCATAACAAAGCTTGCTTCTCATGCTTTCCAAGAAGCTTCTCGGGTGGTGGGTTTGTACGACCATCTCCGAGACCTTAAAAAGACTCTCTCATTAGTCAAGGCAGTGCTGTTAGATGCCGATCAAAAGCAGGAGCATAACCATGAGCTGCAGGAATGGCTGAGGCAGCTCAAAAGTGTCTTCTATGATGCCGAAGATGTGTTGAATGAATTTGAGTGCCAAACACTGCGAAAGCAAGTGCTCAAAGCTCATGGTACCATCAAAGACGAGGTAAGCCACTTCTTCTCAAGTTCTAATCCACTTGTTTTTCGTTCCAAGATGGCTCAACAAATCAAAGATGTCAGCAAGAGGCTAGACAAGGTTGCAGCTGATAGGCATAAGTTTGGTCTCCGAATAATTGATGTTGACACACGAGTAGTTCATAGGAGAGACACGAGTCGCATGACACACTCCCGTGTGAGTGACTCGGATGTGATAGGAAGGGAACATGATAAAGAAAAGATCATAGAGCTTTTGATGCAGCAGAATCCCAATGATGATGATAAAAGTCTCTCTGTTATCCCCATTGTAGGGATTGGAGGTTTGGGAAAAACTACACTTGCACAGTTTGTGTTTAATGATAAGAGGATATATGAGTGTTTCTCATTGAAGATGTGGGTGTGTGTTTCTGATGACTTTGACATTAACCAACTCATTATGAAAATCATCAATTCTGCTAATGATGCTAATGCTCCTTTTCGCCAACAGAATTTAAACATGGTCGATCTGGAGCAATTACAAAATCAATTGAGAAGCAAACTTGCCGGTAAAAAATTCTTACTTGTCTTGGATGACGTATGGAATGATGACCGTGTTAAATGGGTTGAGTTGAGGAATTTAATACAAGAAGGGGTTGCAGGAAGTAAAATTCTAGTGACTACACGTATTGATTCCATTGCTTCCATGATGGGAACTGTTACCTCTCACAAGTTACAAAGACTTTCTTCGGAGAATTCATTGTCTCTTTTTGTCAAATGGGCATTTAAAGAAGGCGAAGAGCAAAAACATCCTCATTTGGTAAATATCGGGAAAGAAATTGTGAAAAAATGCAGAGGGATTCCATTGGCTGTGAGAACATTGGGGAGTTCACTATTTTCAAAGTTTGAGGCAAATGAGTGGGAATGTGTGAGAGACAATGAAATTTGGAATTTGCCACAAAAAAAAGATGACATTTTACCTGCACTTAAGTTAAGTTATGATTTCTTGCCCTCCTATTTGAGGCAATGTTTTGCATTATTTTCGCTTTACCCAAAGGATTATGAATTTCGTAGTTTTGAGGTAGTTAGGCTTTGGGGTGCACTTGGTGTCCTTGCATCACCCAGAAAAAATGAGACACTGGAAGATGTTGTCAAACAGTATCTGGATGAATTACTCTCAAGATCTTTCCTTCAAGATTTTATCGATTGTGGCACTTTTTATCAATTTAGAATTCATGATTTGGTGCATGATCTTGCTGTATTTGTTACAAAAGAGGAGTGTCTACTTGTAAATTCCCACATTCAAAATATTCCTGAGAATATTCGGCATCTGTCTTTTGCTGAATACAGTTGTCTTGGAAATTCATTCACCTCAAAATCGGTAGTTGTGAGAACCATAATGTTTCCAAATGGTGCAGAAGGAGGCAACGTTGAATCTTTGCTAAATACCTGTGTGTCAAAGTTCAAATTATTGCGAGTTTTGGATTTAAGTTATTCGACATGCAAGACTTTGCCCCGTTCCATTGGTAAGTTGAAACACTTGAGATATTTCAGCATTGAGAATAATCGCAATATCAAGAGACTCCCCAATTCTATTTGCAAACTCCAAAATTTGCAATTGTTGAGTGTTCGGGGATGCAAGAAGCTGAAAGCATTGCCCAAAGCATTAAGAAAATTGATTAGTCTTCGGCATTTGAAGATAACTACAAAGCAACCTGTTTTGCCTTACAGTGAGATTACCAACTTGATCACGCTTGCACATCTGTATATTGCATCAAGCCATAATATGGAGTCTATCCTTGGAGGGGTGAAGTTCCCTGCTCTTAAAACATTGTATGTTGTTGACTGTCACAGTCTGAAGTCTTTGCCACTGGATGTTACAAATTTTCCTGAATTAGAAACTCTATTTGTTGTAGACTGTGTTAATCTGGACTTGGAACTGTGGAAGGACGACCATGAAGAACAAAACCCCAAGTTGAAGTTAAAATATGTTGCATTCTGGGGTTTACCACAGCTGGTGGCCTTACCTCAATGGCTTCAAGAAACTGCCAACTCCTTACAGACCTTGTTCATTAAAAACTGCGACAATCTTGAAATGCTTCCGGAGTGGCTGTCAACTCTGACTAATCTTAAAGCACTTGAAATATCAGATTGTCCAAAGCTTATATCTCTCCCGGATAACATCCATCACCTCACCGCACTTGAAAGGTTGAGAATTGTCGGTTGTCCTGAACTGTGTAGAAAATGCCAGCCACATGTCGGTGAGTTTTGGTCCAAAATATCACATATCAAACACATCTTCATTGAAGAACCAGAAAAGCTGGAGGAAGAATAAGACGAATAGGAATGATTTGTTGACACATAAGCGCTGAAGGTCCTTTGGCAACCCCTGGACGTGGATCAAGAATGGTCAAACGTGAAAAAAAGAGGAGACCATGATGTTTGATTATTGTGTTGGACGTGATTCATGTATTGAAAATCGATTTTGGGTGAAGTTATCCTGGAACTGCTTCTCCGTTACTGCCTGTTATTTTTATACTGTTATTTTGCTGCGGAACGATTATAATTGGTGTTGTTGTAGCATTTTCTAAGGTTATTCTGTTAACATTTTATTTGGTTCGGTTGGTTCATGATATCAGTGTTATTATATTGCTTGGTTAGCACTAAAGTGTTATTTCTTGGTTTATAATGTTGGTTCTTTGCCCGTACAGCAAAAACAGTGGTTAATAAAATAAAAACAAAATAATTTGGTAATTAACTAACTAGCTAACCCTGTAATTACCGAGGCAATTGGGATATTACACACTGCTATTTTGGTAAATTATAATGCAAAAGACACCCAAAAACAATTAATATCTATTTTGGTAATTTTACCTTCAAAATTAATTTTGATAGTTACTTTCAAATATCATTAAATTGGGAAAAATAAGTATTTTTCCCTCCTCTCCTTTCCCCCGAGCCCTTCTATTCCATTTCCTATCACCATTATTATTCATACTGTTTATTTCCTTTAATTCTAGAGGCTTTGTGTTATCTTCATTTTTCCTTTCTATCACAAGGCCTATTATATTTTTAGTAGTTTTTCCATTCCCTTTTTTTCTTATCAACACAGTCTCCTACATGAGTAATCACACTTAGACATAAAGATGTTAGATATTAATTAGAAAAATAATAATAACAAGTTTTATGAGCCTTAAATTGTGGAAGATGAAAGTTGTAAAGTTGTAAGTTACAAAGTCTTGAACAAGCAATTATGTGAGCATTTAGTATTCTTGAATAAGCAAATTATGTGAGTAGTCACTCTATTCTAGTATAAATAGGGGATCATACTCTTGTATTTTGTGTGGCAAATGAAATAAAATCTTCTTCTTCTTCCAACATAGTGGCATCAGAGCTTGAGTTCTAGAGTGTTGAGAGAGAAACACTTTGTGAGTTGATAGAGAAACACTTTGTGAGTTGAGAGATGGCAAGCAATGGCTTGAGTATGTTTCAATTCCCTTGTCTTACCAAAGGGAATTATGATAATTGGTGTCGTCGCATGAAAGCCTTGTTAGGTTCTCAAGATGCATGGGAGATTGTAGAGAAAGGTTATACCCAATCTCAAAATGAGGCTATTTTGTCACCAAATGAGAAGGAGACTTTGTTGAAGTCGAAGAAGAAGGATTAACAAGCACTTACTTTCATTCATCAAGGTTTGGATGAAGCTATGTTTGAGTTGCACTACTAGAAAAAGTAGTTTTCACAACACAACAACAACATCGGTCAAAAATAACCGCTGTAGTATAACACGCGGTGGTAGTTTCGTAATTATCAGTTAAAAAACAACAACGGTGATGTAGATACCCGTACTCGAATAAGAAAGCTGAAACTTCCACAACGTTTGTTTCATGGAGACCGATGTGGTGTGCACGACATGTAGATGGTCACGTGACACTCAGTGACCTCACTCGCGTTACTGTGGACCTCACTCGCGTTTCAGACCTCACCGATGACCTAGCTTCTTCGCTCAGTTGCCCTACACAACTTTCATCACTGCTTCAGTCACCTCTTCGGTACTCTCCCTTCCGCGTCGACAAGCACACCCCATGACTCAAAGGTGAAACGTATTTGGCCGCTGTTCGTGAGAGGCTTGAGCAGTTACAATAAACCCCATAATCATCCTCGAAGAAGGCCAAACTGAACCCTAGCCTTCTCATCTTGTAAGGTTTCTTTTTCCCTCTCTTTGATTTTTCTATGTGTTTCGTTTTCTACTTTCTTATTAGCTTTATCATAAGTTAGTTTTAGCTTTTGGACAAGAGCATGTGTAGAACCTTATGTTTTAGCTTCTGATTGAGAAGTGTGCAAACCATAAAATGACAGACATTGAGGGTTAGATAAGCTGCAGAAAAATAAAGGCTAAAAGAAGATGTCATTTTCTGTCACTCAAGGACGGGCACTGCCTGTTGCTCTATTTGAGCCCTTGTTTGGTGTTTTCCCTTTGTGTAATCATTCAAAGACATGCCATTATGCTCCATTATCCATAGCCATTTGGGTTTCTCAAGCCTCAATGTCTTCAATTTCGTCCTTACCTACCTAGGGCTTCTATCACAATTTCTATCAGAACATCCAACCTCTATCTTCTGCCTAACCATATCTGCATATTTTAGGATTTGCTATTATATCTGATTTCTGGATCCGGGTATATTTCCTCTTCCTTAATTTGGTTATGTCATGATGTGTTCTTTTTCTCTTAGTAATTCCCCCTTTCAATGAGATTTATTCCTTTCTGATAAAAATAAAAACTAACTAAAGTATATATAGAAATTAAAGCCCAAAACTGGTTTCAAGTTTTGGGAGGTGGACACCATGTCTGTGTTCTGGTAAAGAAGATAACATTTTCATCATTCATAAGTTTCTGAAGTTGCAGATATAGGTATATAGATCTGGGGGTTGTTTTCGGTTTGAGATTTTTATATTATTTTAATTTGCTGCATAAAAAAATTTGGATCTCAGTACCCAATCACACAAGAAAGAGTAAACGGATCTAGCATGAAAGTTACTAATGTACTATATGTGTAAGAGCTGCAGTATGCTACTCTGTACTCTAGGATATAGGGCATCATCCCACAGAGTTCCTTTCTCTTGTTCCTGTTTGTTGTTGCTTTTCTTTATTTAGAAAAAAATTAATAAAAACGATAAAACAAATGTCTCAATTTTTTTGTGAATTTTATCATATGAGGATTTATGGATTTAGCAGTTAGCACACCAAAGATGTCTTTGACTGGTCTGGTCTGGTTTTGGTTTCTTCATCTCTTTCTCTAGGGTGGATTTCTGTGGATTTGATCCTGGATTTAGGGTAAAGATGGTTCTATTGTCATTTTTGTGGTTTTTCTGATTCTGATTATTAGTTAATTAAACTTTGAAGGCAGGTTGTTAGATTAGGGCGGCGCTGGAATTTCTGCCTTTCTAAGTTTGTTCCTGTAGCGAGTCCTCTCTTCTGCAGCGATGAATGCTGAGATAACAGTGAAAAACAAATTTAGAATAACATTTGGAAAATATTCTTTTCTTTTTATTTGGCCTAAATTATACTTTTGTTTTTTGAATTCTTTATAATTCACCAATCAATAAGCAATATATTGCATAGTACTTTGCTTAGAAATATGGCTGCTTACTCTGCAGAAGCCACTTTCTATTTATAAATAATCACATGATTATTAGGTTTCAGATATTATACCTATTCTGCATGTTTGTAATATGTTTATAGGTTTAAAAAGTTCAGGTTGTCTTTGGTATAAGCTGTGTATGTCCAATTGAATTCTTGAACGAAAAACTCAGCTTAGACACACGTAAAATTGTCATCTTAATAGTGTAGCTTAGGTAAATCATGGCAAATATAAGATGAAATGGGAGAAATTTTATGAATAAAGGATGCACCCTTTTTGAAATTGGACATGGATAAAATTGTGTGGCATGCTTTTATCATATTGTATTTGAATGGATCACAATCCTTTAATCTTCAGGAGCTTTATCTTCGTCATAATAACATTGTTTTGTCATCTCCTCTTTGCCCAAACATTCCTTCTCTTTTGATCCTTGACCTTTCCTATTATAATATGACATCATCAGTCTTTCCTATAATAATATGCCCATCTTGATTGAAGCATCTCAATATGATGCTTTTTAAAATTAAAGTAAGTTTTATCAAGATTTTTTAGCTTCTTTGGTTATATGCCCAACTACATAGTAGTTTTTGTGTTGCTAGCTTAAGTTGACTCGAATTAGTAGCTTTACTTGTATAACCAAACATATAGTTAATTGAGTGTATATATACCTATATGGGGTAGTAATTGTAGGTTTGCTGTGTTTTGAAAAGGCTTTGTAAGTAAATCAAGGTTATATAATATAACTTGGTTTGGGTGCCATTCATAACAGAGCTTTTATATCTTAAAACATTTGTTTGGGTGAACATTCCAAATTATAAAACTCAACTTTAAAATATTCCAAAGTTTTAGAAAGTATGCCACAGAAGCAATAGGAGCTAACAATGCTGCAATAAAAGTAATTCAATCTGGTTTCATGCCTTCATTTTTCATGTCATCAAGGGAAAAAACACTTTTCATTTATTCATAGGAAAAAAATAAGTGATGAATGGACTGTATCTTTATTGTTTGATTATCTATGCTCTTAATCTTATATCCATGACCTATTTCTTTTGTGGCACAGATAGTTGAAGTTGTTTGCTGCAGGTTGACTCCACTACAGTCAAACCTATATAAACATTTTATACAATCCAAAAATGTAAAGTCCATTTTTTGTTGAGCCATTTTTTTTTTCATATATAAGGTGTTTTACTCTGTTGGGAATTGATAGAAACAAGATTATCAAAACCGAATTGATAAATCCATGTCCTGAATCACAGGTTAAGCGGGCAATTACTGAAGAACTGAAGCAATCAAAGATTTTGGCCTACGTAACAGCTCTCAAAAAGTTGTGCAATCATCCAAAGGTATGATCTGGATCTTTTTTTGACCAGAAATTAAAAAAATCTAAACATAATTTACCCAAAATATATATATATATATATATATATATATATATATATATATATATATATATATATTATTTTATTAGTTTCCAAATTAGTCAAAAGGGATGAGGATAAGCTGATATATAATTTATGTAGTTATAAGGAAACAATATTAATGTGAGGCACTCATGCATAGAATGAAGTACAATACATTCCCCCAGGACAAAGTGTCACCAGAGATTATGAGCAAGACATGAGAGCCTGTCTAGGGACAAAGCTAGTGTTTTTTAGTTAAATTCATGCATTGTATATGCTACTTTTAAAATTCGGATTGGATTCCCTTCAATGCCTTCTTTTTCAAGATCCCCCTCATAGTGATAACAGAAGATGAAATAAAGAACACATGGTGCTGAGTAAT
Organism: Glycine soja; assembly: GCF_004193775.1. NCBI lineage: Eukaryota > Viridiplantae > Streptophyta > Magnoliopsida > Fabales > Fabaceae > Glycine > Glycine soja. The sequence goes on from NC_041004.1 coordinate 24,882,016, forward strand.
AGTGTTCCTCACAAGGCACCGACGACAATGAGGATGACAAATAATTGGTCCAGGGTGCATGAATATTACACATAGATTCTGTTTATGCTCTTAATGAAGTGGATTTGTTTTTATACTCAATTCACTATTCAATTAATTATACCTTCTTTTCCTTTCCCACCACAAAGAAAAGATTATCTCATCTTCATGATATATGTCTACCTTTTATTGCTGAATGGTGCTTTTCATCATTTGCTTCTGAGGTGATAAAGAATTACACACATCAAGCTACATATATACACAAAAATCATTGCCTGGTGGTGTTACCCCACCTTTTTAGCACTACTTCTCACTTTTTAATGGAAGCAAAAGGAGGAACGAAGGCTATTTCACCCTCAAATCTCATCTTTATATTTTCTGTACTAGAAACACATAATATCCGAGTCAGACCACATGTTGGGGAGCACCTTGAAGATATGTTTTTTCCACTTTTTTTCTACTTAAAATGGTAGCAGCATCTTCAAACTTAAGAGGTGGTACCTAGTTTGATGATGAAACTATATGCTCCTCTGTCTTTTTATTTTTTATTTGAATGTCATAATCCAATGTACATCAAAAATATAAAATCTCAAAATATTGTTTTCACAAAACATGCTTTTAGTCTTGGCAGCTTTTGCCAAGTACCCATTACTAACTAATAATTTTCAAACCGGCAGCAGACAATTGGCAAAGTACCTCTTTCCACAGAATTGTCTATTGTTCCAGCAGATTTTTCCTCTTTGCAATATGAAATTATTCAACTAAGAAACAAATTTGATTATGCTGGTTTCGTGTAAGTTTTCATTCCTACCCGGAGCATTTTGGCTTTCCTTGACAAAAACAGGATCATTTGGGAATTTTGAATAAATCAGAATCAATTTACAAGTAATACTAGACATCACGAAAAGATACTTAATGTTGCATAACTGAAGTATTGCTACATTATTGTGTGTCAATTTTCAACCTTAAGAATATTTTATGGTAGATATCATAGATGTTCTCTACTAAAGGCAATTCTACTCAAGCAATAAGATTACTCTGAGCCGCAAAGTTCCAGCAAAAGATTTGGATTGTGACAGTTGCATACCCATACCCAAGACTTGAACTCTAGAGTTAAAACCACTAGATAAGTTGGATCAATCAATCACATGTCAGTTAATCTATGTCCTTAGTAGAATATAATCAAAAAGTGTTTATTTCCATACTTTATAATATATAATATATATGTTAATTTTGATATTTATTAATAGAGTATTAAAAAAATTGGATCCATATAAGATTTGTATATATGATAAGAACTTTGAATTTGATGGTAAGTTTTAAAATAAGATTATCTAATAAAAAGTTATTAAATAGATAAACATTAGTGTAGTTATAGTAGTATAAATAGGTTGATTCTTTCTAGCTTGTATATATCTTTTGTTTTTAAATATTATATCCCTCCCACGACATCTTTGTTTCTTACCATATGATATATGCTAGAATCACTACAAGAGACATACAGTAAGTTAGTCAACCTTGCCATGCCAAACAGGGAAGGGATAGATTGTTAATGGAATTGGGAAATTTTTAAAACAAATATAATATGTGGAATTGGGAATGGTCAATTATCAATATCCTTTTGGGTTGAGTAGGTGGCTACCTTACCCTCTGGTTGACTTGGTATCTAAGTTACCAGCACCACTAGTTTTAATTTCAAGATGGTGATATTAACACTAATGAGTATTTATTTTAATTTCAGGTTCCTATAAATGCTGCTGGTTTGATCAGATATAACTGGTGCCACCCCTTTTTTGGTAAAATTATCATCCATCTCATGAATATGATAATATATAGCTCACTGCTGCAGCTGTGAAAGATTGGAGGTACTAATTATTTGGATGTTTTATTCTTTTATAACTGTTTTTAATTGAGAATATATGAGGTTAATTGACAGGTATGAACTCTTCTTGCATTCCAATATGCACTGTTGAGCCCAAACTTGCACTAAACAGTTAAAAGCCTAGACAGAAAACTATGGTAGTATATATTTGAAATCCTTTATTTTCAATATATGAAGTTTGGACTGTTTCCTTTATTGAAACTCACTACACTTTTTTTTGTTAATTATTTCCTTTTATCGTTTGATTAAATATCTTAATTATTTACTTTAAGTTTTGTCTTTTTTCTTGAACTGATTAGAAACACAGTGCAATTTATATTTATATTTTTATTTCTGTCTTCTTCTAAGTTCTAAACCCAATTCTAAAGGGGAGAATCTACAACCGAACCAAATTATTAAACTCAACAACAAGAAAAGAAAAGTAAATAAAAAAAAGGAGAAAAAAAGAGAGATTGTTTGACAAGTCTACCTATCCATTCCTAAGTTACTTTTCGTATAAAGATGTGATAATATTTGACTTTCACCTTCTCGATGGCTCATGGACCAAGTGTTATTAGTGGCTAGTGCGCATGAATTGTATTCTTAAGTCCAATTACATAAATTAGTGGCTAGTGCGCATCAATTTTGTGCTGTAAATGTTAGAGCAGTATGTTTGATACATCCCAAAAATTAATTTTAACCAGGGAACTAAATACTAAACATGGGAGATTGTGAGAGATCATTGCATTCAACAACAATTATTTTCTTGCTGAAATAGTTGAAAGAAAACAATATTCTATAGGACCTATACAATAGCCTTGACTATATAATCAGAAATAGGTTACTTTAATACATTTTCAGCATATAAATTTCTGTTTTTTCTACCTTAGGAGATTTGCCTGGGCATATGTAGAGAAGACCAGTGAAAGTCCAAGCTAAGAGAGTAGATAAAATGTAAAGTAGCTCTATGACTGGAAGTACTGAGGTAGATAGAGACCAACAAAAAATATAGGCAAAATCATTAAGGATTTAGAGATCAATGGTGTCTATGAACATGATTCACAATAATAGAACAATATATGTAACATTCAACATGCCTCTACATAAAAAAGATACATATTAACGATAAATATGTGCACATCATACCAACTGGATAAGGCTCCTCTAAAGTATGTTTGTCATCAAAGCAAGCAATGGTGTGTCCAACCTTCATTTAATTTAAAGTGAATTGTAATGTTAACATACTAAATAAATTACAAGGATAAACTCATAAACACACCCTTACTAATCACTCTAGAGACAATCCCACTTAACTTGGAGCCATTTTGATACCAATTAAGCTACAAGAATAAGAGACAGGTCATATTACCGCAGCAGGAACAAGAGATTCATCTTGTATTAACACTAATGAGTATTTATTTTAATTTCAGGTTCCTATATCAATATCCTTTTGGGTTGAGTAGGTGGCTACCTTACCCTCTGGTTGACTTGGTATCTAAGTTACCAACACCACTAGTTTTAATTTCAGGATGGTGATATTAACACTAATAAGTATTTATTTTAATTTTAGGTTCCTATAAATTCTACTGGTTTGATCAGATATAGGTGGTGCCACCCCTTTTTTGGTAAAATTATCGTCCATGTCATGAATATGATAATATACAGCTCATGCTGCAGCTGTGAAAGATTGGAGGTACTAATTTTAATTGTTTTATTCTTCTATAACTGTTTTTAATTGAGAATATATGAGGTTAATTGACAGGTATAAGCTCTTCTTGCATTCCAATATGCACTATTGAGCCCAAACTTGCACTAAACAGTTAAAAGCCTAGACAGAAAACTATGGCAGTATATATTAGAAATCCTTTATTTTCAACATATGAAGTTTGGACTGTTTCCTTTATTGAAACTCAATACACTTTTTTTTCTTAATTATTTCCTTTTATCGTTTCATTCAATATCTTAATTATTTACTTTAAATTAAATATGCAGATACTGGAAGGACTTCTTGAACTACTACAGAATAAAGAATGTGCTCACTGGAAAGCTAAGTATGTATCTGGCTGGATCTAAATGATCCAACTATGCCTTTGAATGTCAGAAACTGCATGCAGTTAGCTTGATACTCCCTAGAAATACCGGTATTTTATGACTGATATTGCTCATACTTAAACAATGATCCTTAGCTTTGACCTAATATATAGCCTACTTAATAACTCAAATTTTTCATAATAGTTAAATGAAAACCGCAGACAGTTTCATGCATGATGTATCATTTACAATAAAGCATTCTTTATGCTTATGCACCCTTTTTTATTTTGTTGAGTACTTCCTGACGAGGTTAGCATTAATATTTGTAAAAGGCCGGTCAATTATGTAGGATTTGTATTACGAAAATTCTGAACAATTGATTTTTGTTCTAACAGTTATTAGTTTCAGACTCTTATACATATTCAAAATGGTATTGGTAGAAGAAAGTTTAACCAACCTTCTTTTTTATTAATTACATTTTGTTGGAGTTTAGTATACAAATTTATTTGTAACTTTTATGTCAGTCAGTTATAGTTGCTATTTACATCCTTAATTACACGATTCTTCATACCTTGTGCTTGAGATGTAGAAATAAGCTCTGATATATTGGATATTATGTGTTTTTTGTTTGTAGGTAGTTGCTTCTGAAAAATAACCTAGAACCAATGAATTTTCCCACGTATTGAGGAGTTGCATCTACACTGCTGTCTTTGCCTTGCCATTATTGTCGTCACAGTCGTAGCTGTTATTTACCATATTTTTTAGGTTTGTATTTCTTTGACTCACAACAATGATAATTGAATGCTTCTTTGTATATGACATGATGTATTATATAACTAAATTATGAGCATTGTGAGCGAACCTTAGTTTCCCGTTTGAGATTCTATACATCGATTAATACGGATAGTTTGTATTAATCGGTGTATTGAATCTTGAATTGTCCGTTTGGACAGTTTGGGAAGAATCTTTTTTTATGGTAGATTATTACGTATAGGTTAATTTTCTTTTCTTAAATTTGTCAACATTTCGGTATACTTCATTTCCCTTTGTTCTCCGAGTGCATACTTGAATGTGGTGGATAACAATACATCACCGCTTTCATCTTGTGTACTTGGGGACTTAGGCGAAATGCTGCCGAAATTTTGTCAAATTTAGAAAAGACAATTAACTTGTAGTATTCAATCTACTATAAAAAAAATTACTTCCTGAATGGGATAGGGCCACACCTTTACTTAGAAAAGTGAGATGTCGCATGCATGTTACATAACTTCATAAGGTTGTGCAGCAAACGGACAACATGGATCGAAGTTGGATGAGAGCATCACGCATCACTGCTGAGTATGGGACTGGGGTGGAACAGTTTCTCCAATTTACCGAAATGCATGCCCCCTCCTTGCGCGGCAAATATTTTTGTCCATGTGTAAAATGTGCAAATGGTAGACACCAGACGCTAAGTGAGATAAGATCACATCTAATATGTCACGGGATGATTCCAAATTACACAAACTGGATATGGCATGGGGAATTGCCAGACAATCCAACATTGTCTCACACTGAGGCAATCGATGTAGATACGGGTTGTCGTATAGAAGAAATGATTCGCGACTTAGGGCAGGATGGTTTTCGGCAAGCACATGCTCCTTTGTATGACAAAATAGAGAATGATTCAAAGACTCCTTTGTATTCTGGGTGCACAACATTCACAAGGTTGTCAGCGGTCTTAGCTTTAGTCAACTTGAAGGCACGATTTGGCTGGAGTGACAAGAGCTTTACTGAATTGCTAGTGTTATTGAAAAAGTTGCTTCCTGAAGATAACACGTTGCCAAAGAGTCAATACGAGGCGAAGAAGATCTTATGTCCAATGGGAATGGAGTACCAGAAAATCCATGCATGCCCAAATGATTGCATATTGTATAGAAATGAGTATGCAAAAATGCGCACATGCCCAACATGTGGTGTATCCCGCTACAAGGTCAAAAACCATGAAGAGAGTGATGTTGCAACCGCAGAGAACAGTCATCCAGCAAAGGTTTGCTGGTATCTTCCAATAATACCAAGGTTTAGGCGATTGTTTGCTAATAGATATGATGCAAAACAGTTGATGTGGCATGTTGAAGGCAGAAAAATTGATGGATTGCTCCGACATCCGGCTGATTGTCCGCAATGGAAGGCATTCGATGCTTTGTATCCTGATTTTGGGAATGAGACCAGAAATCTAAGGCTTGGTCTTGCCTCCGATGGAATGAACCCTTTTGGTAACTTAAGCACCAGTCACAGTTCATGGCCTGTTTTGTTGATGATTTATAACCTTCCTCCTTGGTTGTGCATGAAACGGAAGTACATAATGCTTTGCATGATGATAGCAGGACCAAGACAGCCCGGTAATGATATTGACGTGTATCTAGCTCCGTTGATTGAAGACCTACGAACAATGTGGGAACACGGGGTAGATGTTTGGGATGGGAATTTGCAGGAGACCTTTAGGTTGCGTGCAATGGTTTTTTGTACCATAAATGACTTTCCAGCATATGGAAATTTAAGTGGTTACAGTGTGAAAGGCCATCACGCATGTCCTATATGTGAGAAAAATACAAGTTTCGTCCAACTAAAACATGGAAAGAAAACAGTATACACAAGGCATCGAAGATTTCTGAACCAGTTCCATCCATATCGACGATTGAAGAAAGCTTTCAATGGATCTCAAGAAAATGAAAGTGCGCCAAAACCGTTAAATGGTAAAGAAGTACATGATCGTGTCAACGACATCATAACTATCTTTGGGAAGACGCAAAAGAAAACCAGTAGTGAGACAAACATCTGGAAGAAAAGGTCCATTTTCTTTGAGCTTCCTTATTGGTTTGATCTTGATGTTAGACATTGTATAGATGTCATGCATGTGGAGAAAAATGTTTGTGATAGTTTAATTGGCACCCTTCTTAACATTAAAGGCAAGACAAAGGATGGTTTGAAGTGTCGTCAAGACTTGGTTGACATGGGTATACGGGAGCAGTTACATCCAATAGCAAAAGGTTCGCGAACGTATCTACCCCCAGCATGTCACACAATGTCAACAAAGGAAAAAAGGAGTTTTTGTCATTGTTTGCGGAATGTCAAAGTCCCTGAAGGATACTCTTCAAATATCAACAGCCTTGTATCCATTAAAGATCTTAAATTGGTTGGCTTGAAATCTCATGATTGTCATGTATTAATGCAACAACTACTGCCTGTAGCAATTCGGGGAATCTTGCCTGACAAAGTTCGGGTTGCCATAACTCGTCTATGCTTTGTTTTTAATGCTATATGTAGCAAAGTCATTGACCCTGCAAGATTGGATGAATTGGAGAATGAGGCTGCCATTGTCCTTTGTCAAATGGAGATGTATTTTCCTCCATCATTTTTCGACATAATGGTTCACTTAATTGTTCATCTAGTTAGGGAGATCCGGTTGTGTGGTCCTGTATTTTTGCGGTGGATGTATCCAATTGAACGGTACATGAAGGTGTTAAAGGGGTATACCAAGAATCAACATCGACCAGAAGCTTCAATTGTTGAAAGGTATGTTGCTGAAGAATGTATTGAGTATTGCTCGCAGTACATTGAAGCTGCTAAATCTGTCGGGGTACCTGAACCTCGTCATGTGACGACACCAGTTGGCAAGGGTACACGAGGCTACAATGTTGTGACAATGACTCGCCACGAGATCTCACAAGCACATCTATATATATTGAATAATACAGCAGAGGTAATTCCATACATAGATGCCCACAAAAAAGAAGTCGCCGCACTTAACCCAAGATTCAACATGATGAGGGTTTTGCAAGAGCACAACAAAACTTTCATGAAGTGGTTTAGACACACAATATTTGCTGATGAGGCTACTTCCAAAACATTACGATTGTTAGCTCTTGGGCCAAATCTAAATGTTCCGACATGGCAAGGGTATCACATCAACAATTATTCGTTCTATACTAAGTCCCAAGATGAGAAAAGCTCGATGCAAAATAGTGGGGTGACGGTTGATGCTGATTCAGATCACTTTTGCAGTGCATCAGACAACAATCCTATTCGAGCATCCATGCATTACTTTGGAGTCATTGAACAAATCTGGGAGCTTGACTATACTGATTTTAGAGTGCCCGTGTTTAAGTGTAAGTGGATCAATGCCCGTACTGGTGTCCGGCAAGATGAAATGGGATTTACCTTAGTGGACTTCAACAAGGTGGGTTACATGGACGAGCCTTTCATTATGGCACAACAAGCAAGACAAATATTTTATGTCGAAGACCCTTGCAATTCAACATATTCAGTGGTTCTACAGGGAAGACCTAGTGGTTTAAATGACGCACATGATCCAACGATGCTTGATATTTGTGAGACACCACCTTTTTCGACAGCTATGCCTAATATGAATGATTCACACTATGTTGACGATGTACACGCAAATCGTAATGATCATGATGAAGGACTATGGGAGAACATTGTTACGTAACTAATTCTTATCAATGACATGTAATAACCTTATGCCTTTTGTGTTTTGTAGATATTAATGTTGATATATTTCCTTTTAAGTTAGTTTATAAAATTAGTACGTTGTTGTTTATAACATACTTCTTTTTCTTTGACAGGTTCATGGCAACCCCACCAGCGTCCCCTCTGCAGTCAAATATTCAGTCACCAACGAAGTGTAGGAATACTAGAAAATCAACACGGCTACGGAGGTTGACTGTACGAGCATTGGATCAGCCAAAACCAACTGTTTACGTGGATGCCGCAACTGGCCGAGGATCGGGTCCATTCAAAGAGAAATTCCACAGTTATCTTGGGGTCGTGGCCAGAGAGAAAATTCCCATTGTACATAATAGCTGGAAAGATGTTCCAGACACGCTAAAGGACCTAGTATGGAATGACATTTTGGTAAGTGATTTTAATATTGAGTACATGTTGGTTTATTTGCTCTTAAAATTGAATGGTATGCAATTTGTCAAACATTTACAAAACCCTTTGTAATGTAGGCAAAATTTGATATCCCAGAAGCATTAAATGCAAAGAAAAAGGTCATGTCCACCGTGGCCAGTAGATGGAGGCAATTTAAATGTAACCTGACGACTAGATTTGTGTATGGTAACTCCGAAGGTCAACATGAACATAATCCTCCGGTCAAATATGACGTAGATAAAGAAACTTGGGAGCAATTTGCTGCAAGCCGCAAAACTCCTAACTGGCAGGTTAGAGGTCAATATCATTCAATGTTTCAAAAAAAAATGGTGAATATAAAGCCAACTTAATCTTTGATGATTATTAAATAAATTGCTACATCACAGGGAATCAGGAAGAAGATGCAAGAGATCCAAAAATACAATGACTGCCCCCATGTACTTTCTCGTGGGGGGTATGATTTGCTTGAAAAGAAGATGATGGAGGAGAAGATGAACAAAAGACAACATGACGCAATGACAACTGAGAATACACCAAACTCTGCGGATCCCCCATCTCCCATTCAAAGACATGTCAAGTGGGTGTTGGCACGCACTAAGCAATATGGACAAATGACATCAAAGTCGGCACAAGAAATATCTGATAAAATTGTGAGTTGCTTGTTCCATTTGTAATACAATTTACTAAAATTTGAAATAATTGTTTGTTTTTGATAATTTTAAGACTTGGTTGTTCAAATTGTAAGTTAATTGTACATTTATAATGTGTTTGATGTAGGCCTCATTGGAAGAACAAACGAGACAGGGTACCTTTGTCCCCCATGGTCGTGAAGACATACTAAACACTGCCATCGGGCGACCGGATCATGGAGGCCGTGTTCGGGCAGCGGGGTTTGGGGTCACAATAAGTCAATACTTTGGAAGGGCAGCACGTGGCTCTAGTTGTTCATCAGGGTCGATCAGCCAAGTACAAATGGCTGAAATAATTGGAGGCCTACAGGAACAGTGGAAAAATGAAATACAGGTATTGAAAGATGAGTTGAAGGAACAAATCATACTTGAGATGTCGCAGAGGGGATCGTTGATCCCAACACATATTCAGCCAGATATACATGGGTTAGGAGCACGAGTGAGCACAAAAGGGAGCAATGCGGAGAGTGTTCTCAACCCATGTCTGCCTAATGATGTTGCTCCTGTCGAACCCCTTATGGGGTTGTATGTGCAACACCAAGATTCAATTGAGTTGGTGGCCTTGGGAAAAACATATGATGGAGGCTCGACCATACACAATGTGGCTTATGCAGACGATGTCGTAAGGGTTAGTGTTGAGCAAGTTATTGACGGTGACGCTGAGGTCCCATTCCCAGCATCAGAGATTAAGTGTGTCAGGCAGGCCCTTCACACATTCATTGCATGGCCAACACCACTTGTTAAAAAAATCTTTATTGAGGTATTTTACTTTTTATGTTTCCCAATTCTATACATACGTACCTATATCATAACATACTTCCTAACATTACTTTAATTGTTGGTCTCCTTAAATATTTAGCATGAGGGCAGTAGTCCAACTAAAGACACTGAAGCTGTTGAAGCGGTCAACGATGTTGTTGTAGATGACCCCTTGCGCGAGTTGATTAAGAGCCTAGTTGACATTTATGAGAAGCCTGTAGAGTTAGTGTGGGATGTTACTAAATTTGGAATTCCAAATGCAACTGCATCATTGTTCATAACGTGTGCTGATGTGAATGAAATAATATCAGGCGTACAGTGTTTGAACATAGCTATACTACAATTGTGGACCATGTAAATATATTTGATGTCATTCACTAATAATGTATGTCTATTGCATTACATACATGATGTTAACTGAATTTTTCAACTGTTGAAAATAGGTATATGGACCAATTGAGTCAAAGCTATGGTCTAGGATCGGTGTATGGATTCCTTGAGCCGCAGGCTATACTGAATGCAAACGATAAATGTGGACAATGTCAAGAATACATTGAAAAATGGCTTAAGGAATCGAACCGAGATGTCTATCTAGGCGCTTATTTGAATCAGTAAGTTGACTATGTTGTGTTATATGTTAAATGATGTTTGTGTTATTGATACATCACTGTTGTACATGCAAATGTAGGGGACATTGGCAGCTCATTGTTTTGTGTCCTAAAAAAAATACTGTCGTCTGGTTTTGTTCTTTGCGTAGAAGGGTAGATGTTCATATAAAAGCTGCAATTAACAAGTTAAGTAACTCATTTTAAGTTGTGGAATTTTGGTTATAGAACCCACGGTACTGTAGTAGTGTTGCCCACATTAGCTAACAATTTTAATGTTTATTTTCAGTGCATTTAACACTTTGGAAACCAAGAGTGAGGGGAAATTTGGTCACAGTACACCGCGGTGGATTGAAGTGAAGGTTAGTCGTACATTTTGATTTTGGATACAATTGATTTCCATTTGGAAAACATGTTAATTGTAACGTTGAATGATTTTTTCCATTCAATGTAGAGTCACGTTCAAAGCGGAACCTATGAGTGTGGCTATTATGTCATGCATTGGATGTGGAACATAATCGTCGGGCAGTTGAAGACTAATTGGACGCTGGTAAATTTTGTCTTCATTTTTTGTCTTCATTTTTTAGCACTACGTAACTAATTACTTGTATTTTATATTGTGTAGTGGTTCAATGATGGCACGCCGCTAGACATCAACATGATGACAACATTACGAAAAAAATGGGCAGAATATTTTGTAAAACTTAGAAGCATCCAATGTACAAAGCTGTAGTTAACATGCAAACAACCGCTTTCGTGTTTGTGATGTATTTGATTAAGTGTTAGAAACAATTTACCTGCTGTAATGACTTTTATGTGTCAATAACAATAGATATTTGTTTAAAACATGTTGATTTCCACCTCTAGTCTGCACATGTATTCTGTTTTATACTATTTCCATGAAATTTTATTGTTCTGTATTTCTTTTCTCTCTTCAATTTTACTTGGGGCCACTGCTAAAGTGAATGAAACTGCTAAGAATTTTGGTGATGAAAAGCAAAACCCTTCAGGTGAGGATGATGTTGCTGCAGATGGAAACAAGGAAAATCCTACTAATGAAGCTGAACAAAAAGAGCCTGAGAATAAGGTGATTGTTCTTTGTTTATTTCTAGTGTTCTGATTTTGTCTGGTTCTGAAAATTTTAACATTATCAGTAGTCAAGCAGAAGATTTTTTATTTGTCACTTATAACTGGCTCATTATGAAATTGTAATTGTGCATATGATCATAGATGTAAAGTCACTTACATTTACAGGAATATTCTGGAGTCTGTTGAATCAATGATAATCCGGTAAAGTTTACCTTGACCTTTCTGGTATGAGTTCTCACTCATTGCTTTGGATCTTTATTTTTTATTGTTTTTGTACTAATTTTATGTTGTGCACTTTAGAAATTTAACCTTGAATTTGAGAACTCCTGTGATTATTCCATCGTTAGTCACAGAAGAAATTCTCAATTGGCTTAATTTCCATTTCCATCATTAAAATTTGACAATTTTCCTTCTCAATATTGGGTGTATTTATACTTCTTGCATTTCTTAACATGCCTTTTATTTCTATTGTTGTATGTAGAATTTCTTAGTTAATGCTTTTAGTTTGTTTAAATTTGATAGCTTAATTAATACCATTTTGGATAAGTTGTTTTATGTTTTTTTTTTATCAAAATTTTAACTGACAAAAACAATATAGTGGTGCTTGGTCTGCGTTAAGATGTTGGAGTTGAAAGTGGTAGGCGGAGAGAGAAAGAGAGGTCAGTGAGTGTATTTTCCCAAGAAGACATAAAAAAAGTGTCATTGTTGTGCCTTTTGTTGCTGTTGCTGCTCCCTTCTTGTGTCCTTTCTAAACTCAACTTTGACCCGACCAAAGGGTGCAGGAACAACCAACCAAGAACCCTCCCTCATAGCTTTCGGCGCTTTTAATTCATTCATTAATCTCAGGTAAGAACTCTTTCTTCTGTTGCATTCCCAATCTCTCTCTCTCTCTCCCTCCCTCAAGATCCTTCTCTTTTTTTATGTTGCTGATTATTTATGGAGGGTGGATTTTGGCTTAGGAGATCTCTAAGTTTGGTGTTGCATATGTAGATCGAGATGCGAAGATATTCTCCTTTTTTTCTTCCCTTTTTGTATAGTTTTTTAACAGTAGATTTTTTTGGGTACCATTTTCGACTATATTCTCTTTCTGCTATAAACTTTGATGATAAGGTGGTTGTACCCTGCATGTATTTTAATTTCATGGTACTTCAACTGCTAAGCTTTCATGCTTCGTGTAGAGAGAATCAGCATTCAAAGCATCAAATAATTACCCTCAAAAGTAAAATAGAAAAAATAGGACCATTCTTGCCCCTATAAATGAATTGATAACTTGATGATTCATTGATTCTGCTCCATGCCCGAAATTGTAATTCTTTTTTAACACTCATGGGCATCTTAATTATCCTTAACTTCACTCTTTGTATCTGATAATGGGGTTTATCCATTTGATAAAATTCAAGTAGTTGTAGGTTTGTAACAAAAAAAAAATTAATAAATAAATCCAAGTTGTAGGTGATCATCACATTGTTTCCCATATGCAGGGAGTAGAATATTGCAATGTCTGTTAAATGTAGCATTTTGGTTGAATAACTTGCTCAGAATAATCATAAATTCATATCTGAGGTGTGGGCTGGGAACTGTTCTGGCTAAAACGTCAATTCATAGTTTGTTTCAAGATACTCTTGCTATCCAGCTGTGCCCTTGAGTCTTTCTTATTTATTTATTTATTCAGATGTCTTATTCTGTGGATTGATAATCTATTATTTGCATATATTATTGCAAGTTGCATGAAGTATTAGCTTGTGGTTGACTTGAGATATTCGTTTGAGGTGGGAGAGCCTGCTTGTGTTTGTTTGCTCTGCTCATGTCTTCTTGTTAGGTGAACTCAAGTCCATAGAGGGTGTGTTTTTGAGTAAACACCTTAATTAAGCAATGGATTCAATAAGCTCTTGTCAAATGAGCATTTGTTTATAAGCTTGATTGTGAAGACTAGTATAATTAATTAAAAATAACTTATGTCGTTAATTAGTTAAAACTAATTTAAAAAGAACTTAATTGGTTAAGTTTTACCAGGAAGTTTATTGAACTAATAAATAGAGTTTTTATAGAAATGTCATAATAAGCTACTTCCACAAGTCTAAATAAGCTACGATAAATGCTGCATAATGCAAGTATGCAATAAAGGAGAGTATTGAAAATTGAAACAACGGTTTCTGGTGGAGCTTGATCAATGCATCTTCTTTGTAACAGATAACATGGGCTTAGTCTGCAGCTGAAGTCGTCGTTTTCGTGAAGCTGATGCTGAAGAAAATGCTCAGGTCTTTTGTCCTTTATAAATTTGGCACTTATTAAATTAGAAATAATACTGTTAAATAAGCTTTAATTTGATGAATGTGGCGTGCATTTGCAGGATGCAGAAATTGAAACAAGAATCAAGTTAGAAACAAAGGTTGAAAAGCATATTCAGAAACTTTTATTACTAGGTGTGTTTTACTAGGTGTGACTTTCCTTATTTTATATAGCAATCTGTAGAATTATTTGGAGTTTAGCAATTAGCATTAATACGTAATGTGGTTGTACTCCCCAGAGTTTGAAGGAATTATATGTGTGTGCCACAATCTCTTAATATACCGTGCAAATACTAGCTTTTGTTATTTATTTTCTGAACTTATTTGTGTGTTAATATCTCTGTTGTTTAGGTGCTGGAGAGTCTGGGAAGTCTACAATCTTTAAGCAGGCAAGAAATTGCATCTTCTCAACTGCTTGTGAATTATGATAGTATATGATTGCTATTGGGTGTATTTATACTTCTTGCGTAAATCTAATATCAAATATTAAAGCATAACAAGTGAATAAAGTACCATGAATTTGTAAGTTTGTGAAGTTTAACTGTGATAACATATATAATTAAGCTAAATTAACAAGAATTGTGTTGTGCAGGGAAAAGCTGTAGGTTGAGATGGTTCAATCAATTGGACCCAAGAATAAACAAAAATCCTTTCACAGAGGAAGAAGAAGAGCGTCTTCTAGCTTCACACCGGATTCATGGTAATAGATGGGCTGTAATTGCAAGACACTTCCCAGGTCGAACTGATAACGCAGTAAAGAATCATTGGCATGTGATGATGGCAAGGATTCGGAGAGAAAGGTCTAAAATTAATAATCCAAAACTGCAGCCACTTTTTGCTCCAAACTTGAAGGATGACCTTGAGGCCATCCCTTCTTTTGTTGAGAAGTATTATGAAAAGTACAGCCACCCTTGTGTCACACTCACACATAGCTCTTTTCAATTTCCCGGCAAGAAGTTTTACTTTCAAGATCCAAGTTCTGCTGGTTCCACTGTGCCTCCAGGTATATGCATTTCATGCTTTCTAGGTACAACTTCATTCAATAACTAATTGCATTATATATATATATATATATATATATATATATATATATATATATATATATATTAAGTTTAGTCTCATTAATATAGTTTTTTTGTCAGGTAAAAATGAAACAGTCAATATGTTTATTATTATTATTAGGATGTGTTTCATTAAATTAGTTTATAAGTTAACTAAAAACTTAAAAGCTATAAGTCAAGAGTTGAAAAACTAAAATGCTTATAAGATAAAATTGATTAAATTGAAAATGTTTGGTGAGATTGACTAATAACATAAATGATAAATTTAAAATGACATACAAGATGACAAAAGAATATAAAAAGAGATTTTTATATTAAAATGATAAATTCTGGTTAAGGAATAAATAAATAGAAGTTTATGTTAAAAATTACAATTGAGTTATATTGAAAATACAAGAATATACTATTGCGCTTTCAAATAAGTTTAATGAATATATACTAATAGTACTATAAAATAATTTTACATTATCATTTAATCATAAATTAATAATTATTTGTATGATTTTTAAAATAATTATTATAAAAATCAACCATCATATTTTACATAATATAATTTATGATTAGACTATAGTGTAAAATTATTTTATTCTAGGAAATGATAACTCTTTTTCACTTCTAATAAAAAAAAACTTTTTTATTTTTAATTTTCTAAATATTGTCTTTAAGATGCTAGCTAGTTAGCATTATACTCCAATTGTGTATTGGGCACCAATCATTTTTTCTTATAATTACGCAATTAGCTAGTTAGCATTATACTCCAATTGTGTATTGGGCACCAATTTAAATGTAACTTTTTTATTTCATCATCACAGTAATTGTCATCTGTCGTAACCTACCCTTCGGCGGGAGGGCGACGCGAGACTCGCGGGAGGCGTGTTCCACGAAAGGAATACGCGCGGAGTCGCCACCAACGTTTATTTGAGGAAAACGTCGGAAAAACCGGAAAAGACGCGATCTACGAACTTTTTTTGGTGAAAGGTTCGGGAGTTGTATTTACGCACGGGGAAGGTATTAGCACCCCACACGCCCGTCCCAAGGGACGGCAGCCTTTAATCGAATGTGCAAACATGACTTTGATTTTTATATTCCCTTTTATGTTCTTATATCCTTTATACCCTTTTTATATTTTTCTTTTTTGTGGTCGACAAGGGTGTTTCCCTTTGCTCCTACGTATTCCTCAATTTGGGATGAGAAAATCAGACCTACGTAGTTCTTTCGGAACAAAGTGTTTGGTTAGGTTGTTTTTGTCTTTTTTGCAAAATATGTTTTTATTGAACAAAAGGTCATTTAAGGTGTTGAACCATTAAACGGTCTTTTGATTTTGAAAGGGGAGAAACGTTAAGGCGTTGGACCATTAACGATCTCTTGTTTTTGAAAGGAGAGAAACGTTAAGGCATTTGGACCATTAACGATCTCTTGGGGTGGTCGACAAAAGCGGGGCTTTTGCTCCTACGTATCCTCAATGGGAAACTCAGACCTACGTAGTTCTTTCTTATCAAGTGATTCTTTTTTATTTTAAGAGGTGATCATTTTAAGGCGTTGGACCTTAAAAATGATCCATTTTACTTAGTGAGAAAATGAAATGACGAACTTCAAAAGCCTATTTTTGTGGACGAGCTTGACTAGGTGGATTGATTTTAGCCTTTAGTTTCACTTTAGTTATTAATCAATTCGATTAAGAATGAGAAATCCCAAAGAGAAAACGTCCAATTGATTTTCCGCTTTATTTTACTAAAAGATGTCTTTTTGATTATTGTATTATTTTTTACCTCTTTTTGATTTCCAACGTGGTTACGGCACGACCGAACGGTCGGAATTGATTTTAACCAAAGTTAATGGATAATACAATTCAAACGTTCGGTGGAAATTTATTTTATTTTTAAGTTAAGCGAGAAACGACTTAAGTAAAATGGCTTAAGCACGTCAACAGGGGGTATAAAAAGTAAACAAAACGAGAATAAAAATGCACGAAACACAATGTGGACCACTACGGGTACATAGAATGAATCGAAAAGCTTGGTTCGAGGTACTTACCCGTTGAAGATCGAAGAACGATGAAGAACGAATGAAGAACGTCGAAGAACGGTTGAAACCTTTGCGAGATTCCTCACGGAGAACGTTACGGAAACGTTTCGGAAGCGCCTCGGCTTAGATTTTCTTCACGGAAACAATTTTTCCAAGCAAATTCGAAAGAGAGAGAAGTGCCTAAGGGGCTGGACCTTTTCCTTCTTCATTTCCTCCCCTATTTATAGCAAAATAGGGGAGGTGGTTGCCGCCCAGCTCGCCCAGGCGAGCTCAGCTCGCCCAGGCGAGCAGGGTTGCTTCCTCCAGAAGCAACCGCCTTCTGGAGGAATCTTCTGGAGGGCCCAAATGGGCCTGGGTGCTATTTGCACCCCCATTTTTACTAAGTACACCCCCCTCTGCTGTTTTTTGGTGATTCTTTTTTCGTAAAGTTACGGAAACTTACGAATTTCGTAACGATACTTGTTTTCTTTCCGTAATGTTACGGAACCTTGCGGATTACATAATCATCCCCTTTTTGACTTACGGAATGTTACGGAACCTCACTTAATTATGCAACGATGCTTCCATTTGATTTCCGATGTGTCACGGAAACTTACGGATTGTGCATCAATATTTTTTTGGTTTTTCGGCATGTCCTGGAATTTCACAAATTGCCTAATGATGGGTGCCAAGCACCTCACAAGGACCAAAGAATGGTCGCATGTCATCAAGCAAAGGTCCCCGGACGAAATTAGGGTATGACAGTTGCCCCTCTTTACTTGTCTTTTATTGGAGATAAAAGAAAAGTAAAGATAAGACACTAATTTCGTCCCTCTCGATTTGACGAGAGTCGCGGGTGACCATAAAATCTCCACATGCAAATGACTTGTTGTTCCCAGAATTTCACAAATTGCCTAATGATGGGTGCCAAGCACCTCACAAGGACCAAAGAATGGTCGCATGTCATCAAGCAAAGGTCCCCGAAAATCAGTGCATGACACTAATTTCGCCCTTCTCGGCTGACGAGAGTCGCGGGCGACCATGAAATTTCCGCATGTAAATGACTTTGTTGTTCCCGGAGGAACAAAAGGTGCAGAAGACTGTGTCAGCCCCTGCATGCTATCAAGCGTTCTGTCTTACAGATAGCAAAAGAATGGGTGCGAATAACCATAAGGTATCTCCGCGTATCATGGGTGCAGAATGACCAAACTTGGTCTCTGCTTGTCATCGGGCACGACTGTGTCTGAATGGCAAAGGGGTGCGGATAACCGTAAGGTATCTCCGCGTATCATGGGTGCAGAATGACCAAACTTGGTCTCTGCTTGCCATCGGACACAACTGTGTCTGCCTGGCAAAGGGGTGCGGATAACCGTAAGGTATCTCCGCGTATCATGGGTGCAGAATGACCAAACTTGGTCTCTGCTTGCCATCGGACACAACTGTGTCTGCCTGGCAAAGGGGTGCGGATAACCGTAAGGTATCTCCGCGTATCATGGGTGCAGAATGACCAAACTTGGTCTCTGCTTGCCATCGGACACAACTGTGTCTGCCTGGCAAAGGGGTGCGGATAACCGTAAGGTATCTCCGCGTATCATGGGTGCAGAATGACCAAACTTGGTCTCTGCGTGCCATCGGACACAACTGTGTCTAAATAGCAAAGGGGTGCGGATAACCGTAAGGTATCTCCGCGTATCATGTGTGCAGAACGACCAAACTTGGTCTCTGCGTGCCATCGGACACAACTGTGTCTAAATAGCAAAGGGGTGCGGATAACCGTAAGGTATCTCCGCGTATCATGTGTGCAGAATGACCAAACTTGGTCTCTGCTTGCCATCGGACACAACTGTGTCTAAATAGCAAAGGGGTGCGGATAACCGTAAGGTATCTCCGCGGGCTACCAGCTCTTGAGTCATGGCAACAAAAGGCGGTATGGTCGACAAAAGCGAGGCTCTTGCTCCTACGTATCCTCCAATGAGGAACTCAGACCTACGTAGTTCTGGATAACTTGTGAGACTTGAAAAAGTCTCGGTGTTTTCTCCACTAAAATGCAAACATGCTTTAGCAAAGAGACAAATATTCCAACTGATTTAGAGCAGCATATGCTTTTTTTTGAGTGAAAAACAATGCGTATACCGGGGAAGGAGAGTCTGCTGATGAAATCTCCCATAACCATAAATGAGATTTTGGATGTTAGCATTTCGTTTCTAAATGACCATTTAGAGGAAACACTGGGTTCGACAAAAATAGAAGAAATCTACTCAAAGTGTATCAATCTCGCACAGGTAAGTGTTTCATCCTAATTCCGAACCATAGATATGTCATGACTTGACTTTGCAAATTATTTCCTATCAAATCAAAAATTGCATGCGTGATCATGGATCAACAGGGCTTCCCTTGGGAATGGGTTCTTTTGGTGGTTTCTTCTTTCGGCTTTTGTGTGTTTTTGGCTTTTGATTTTTCTGGCTTTTTTTTTCTTTTTCTGTTTTTTTTTGTTTAGTGCGGGGCGAGAAAAAAAGGGTCGCTAGCGCACGGGATTTTGGTTGGTAATCAAAGGGAGAAGACCATTTTAGGTCGTGGATTCCTTTCCTTCTTTTTGTTCATTTGGTGACAATTCTGTACTGTTCAGATATTGTCTGGTCCAAAGACCTCTCTGCTCATTTCTTCTGGTTTCTTTGACCAGGAGCTTCCTTCTTTTTTACTTTCTCCCATTCTTTGGTTGGGAATTTTCTTTCTTTTCTTTTTTCTTTCTCCCACTCTTTGATTGGGAATTTCCTTTCTTTTTCTTTTTGCTTTCTCCCACTCTTTGATTGGGAATTTCCTTTCTTTTCTTTTTGCTTTCACTTTGATTGGAAATTTTCCTTCTTTCCTTTTTTGCTTCCGAGGGTAAGGATTATAGTGAGTCATGATTTTGGATCAAGGTTTGTAGAATGGCTAGACATGATACATGTCGGGGTTTGGTTTGGCTCAAGGATAAAAGGGATGCCCCACATTATTTCCATGACACGAATGCAAAAATGATGATTTGGAAACTTTATGCAAAACTGGTCATGCATGCATCTACGCGGACACTCAAACGTCAACTTTTTATGGTCATGTGATGCTATGGCTCAGGATTCATTTCCTCTATTTTTAATCAACCCAATGTTTCCAAAATATGTTCTTTTATCAATTTGTGCATTCATCCAAGTCCATTTCGGGCGTCTGGGAAAATTTCACAGCATTCACCCTTCAGGTGTACACACACATTTTTTTTTCCAAAAACTAGCTATGATCAGCGAATTTTTCTTCAAAGAAAAGTTAGAAGTCATCTCTTTTCAAAAGCATGTTGGCTTTTCAGCTAGACAACTTATTTTTCTTTTTTTTTTTCTCTCTTTTTTTTTTATCATTATCATTTGTTTATTTCTTTTTTTTTTTTTTTTTTTTTTCATGAGGTATTTTGCTACCTAAACATGTGCATATTTTTGTGAGGTATTTTTGCTATATACATGCATATCCAAGGTATCTTGCCACCTAAACACACATATATATGTTTTGTAAGGTATTTTTGTTGTATACATGCATATCCAAGGTATCTTGCTACCTAAACATACATATATATATTTTGTGAGGTATCTTTTTGCTACATACATGCATGTCCAAGGTATCTTGCTACCTAAACATACATATATATATTTTGTGAGGTATCTTTTTGCTACATACATGCATATCTAAGGTATCTTGCTACCTAAACATACATATATACATTTTGTGAAGTGTGTTTTTGTTTACATACATGCATATCTAAGGTATCTTTCTACCTAAACATACATATATATGTTTTGTGAGGTATGACTACCTTCCGAGCTTGTGCTCGTTTTATTTAAATTCCTAGGATCATGAGCAACTAGGTGTGTCTTACTATGAAAAGTGATCAAATAACAAGCATAGATTCAAAAGGTACTAGGTTGCCTCCTAGTAGCGCTTCTTTAACGTCTTTAGCTGGACGCCTTATGACTTGTCGGTCACTGACCTAGTACTTTGCTTACCTTTGGCTTTGGACTTGGTAGCCCGCTGGTCGGCCATGTGTTGTAGGCAACGCTCTAACCTTTTTGCGGATGAGCTGAGGTGAACTCTAGAGGTGGTGGCGGTGTGTCTATTGCCCGCTACCGGCCATCCCAATGCTGCTGTGGTGTTTCGCCCTGCGCCTGCCTGGAGACGCAGCACTTCTAGATGAAAACTCGATTGGTAGGGGGCCTGATGACCCTGCTGGGGGCAACAGGCACTCCCTTGAACTGATAGAGACCCGTATTTAGAGCTGGCAACTCCAAGACACTGTTGGCCTTCTTCGGGTCCACTAGGTGTCTTGCGGGCACAATCCCTGCAAACAATAAGTGACATCAGAAATCAGTTGAGCGATGTGCATACTTACCTATGATGACGTGACCTTGCCGGGGGGGTACGGGCACCCTGTAGGACTGATAGAGGCCCGTAACCAGAGCTGGAAACCCCAGGGCCCTGTTGGACTTTTCCGGGTCCACTGGGTGTCTTGTGGGTGCGATCCCTGCAAACAATAGATGGTATCAGAAATCAGTTGAACTATATGCATACTTACCCATGTCGGGACGACACAGACCAACTGATACTTTTGCAGGGGGAGATTGGCGTTGCGGTCGCTGGGCAGAATGTTGCTAAGTAGCAATGTCATCTATATCTGTGTAAGAGTGGTCATGTTGGTGCGCATGATCCGCACTCGTCTCTTTGCAGCGGCACGGGTGAAATCTTGCCCCGGTATGCATAGTAGTTGTGTGATAGCCTCCCTCTCTGGTTGTGCTCGCACAGTTGGCCCTCCTCCAATATCAGGGGGTGGCCCAGGAACCGTTAAAAGGAAACTACTGGCCCCTTAACCGGAAGTGCAAGTCTCGGTTAAGCATTTAAGGGCAGAGGACCTTAAATTCTTTTAAGGTGTGGATATGGAGCCCACTGAAAGTGAGGACGCATAGTCCTCTAAAGGCGAGGGCGTGTAGCCCTCTGAAGTTCAAGACGTGTCGCCTTTCGAAGGCGAGGGAGTGTAGTCCTATGATGGCAAGGACGTGCAATCCTCTGAAGGTGAGGGCATGCCCCCCTTTGAAAATGGGGAACATGTAGTCCTCTGATGGCGAGGACGTGTAGTCCTCTAAAGGTGAGGACGTGTAGTCCCCTGAAGGTGAGGGAGTGTAGCCCTACAAAGGTGAAGGCACACGACCCTTTGACGGCGGGGACGTGTAGTCCTCTGAAGTTGCAGGTACATGACCCTTTGAAGGCGAGGACGTGTAGTCCTCTGAAGGTGAAGGTAACTAGTACCCAAGGTGAGGGCGTGTAGCCCTCTCAAGGCGAGGACTTATAGTCCTCTGGAGGTGAGGGCGTGCAGCCCTCTGGTGGTGAGGACGTGTAGTCCTCTCAAGGCGAGGACGTGTAGTCCTCTGACGGTGAGGGTAACTAGTACCCAAGGTGAGGGCGTGTAGCCCTCTCAAGGCGAGGACATGTAGTCCTCTGGAGGTAAGGGCGTGCAGCCCTCTGATGGTGAGGACGTGTAGTCCTCTCAAGGCGAGGACGTGTAGTCCTCTGACGGTGAGGGTAACTAGTACCCAAGGTGAGGGCGTGTAGCCCTCTCAAGGCGAGGACATGTAGTCCTCTGGAGGTGAGGGCATGCAGCCCTCGGATGGTGAGGACGTGTAGTCCTCTCAAGGCGAGGACGTGTAGTCCTCTCAACGGTGAGGGTAACTAGTACCCGAGGTGAGGGCGTGTAGCCCTCTCAAGGCGAGGACGTGTAGTCCTCTGAAGGTGAGGACATGAAGTCCTCTCAAAGTGAGGACACACAGTCCTCTTAAGGTGAGGGCGTGCAGCCCTCTGTTGGCGAGGACGTGTAGTCCTCTGAAGACCAGGGTACTAGTACCCGAGGGTCCATCCTTATGAGAAAGCAAGAGATCCTCATCGAGAGAGCCGGTCATCCCAAATTCAAAAGATTTGGACATTTAGATGTAGGGAATCTATGTAGTTAACATGATTTTGAGGGATGCAAATGCATGCAACCTTTGTCGTGAAATTTGGTAAATGCGGACTCCATATGAAACAATGCAATGTAATGGAAAGTTGCACAATGTTCATGACATTCTTTCCCTATTTTGTGATTTTGATTTTGATTAAATTTTTTTTGGAAAACACAGATTGACTGTCCTTTTGAAAGAGGTGATAATTCATGCAACCTCATCCTATCTTTTTTGCAAACCTCTCCGGGAACTCCCTCAGAGTGTGTGTTCTGTTTGATTTAGTCACTTGACCATTTTGGAGTGACGGCAATGGAGTCGTTTGATGTTTGATCAATCCATTGAAATCCTAGGGTTTGTCCCCCCTTTTCTTTTAAAAACATCGACAGGTGAGAACTTCTGATCTGCCCCTATGTTCACTTGAGGCTCATGCACGATGCCCCTCATTGCCCCAGTGTAAGGCTTTGAGGTACCAATCGTTGCCTTTCGTCATGACCTTGTAGGAGGGAACCTATTGGGTGAGAATTTCTAATCTGCCCCTAGGTTCGCTTGAAGTTTTTGCATGGTGCCTTTCGTTGCCCCAGTGTAGGGCTTAGAGGTACCAAGTGTTGTCTTGTTTTCATGACCTCCTAGTGAGGAAGAATGAAAGAAGCAATTGATTTTTGCAAAAGAATTTTCCAAGGACGAGAAATAGTTGAAGGATTTTTTTCAGTTGATGGATTAAGTCAAATGACTCCTATGTAGAAGCAAGATGTTTTGATGTCTTGATGATGCTAAAGGATCAAATGCTTCTAAGTTTTATTCAAGACAAGAATCCAAGAAAGTCAAGATATATTATCAAGTTTGATCTCTTAGAATCTTTAGGAAGAAGTTTCCAAATTGAAACAAACAAAAGGTTTGACCAAAGAATTCTATCGTTTCAAATTGAGATTTGCTCTCTGGTAATCGATTACCATTAGTTGAAAATGTTTTAATTCAAATTTTTAAAACCTGTAATCGATTACATAAGTCTTGTAATTGATTACCAGAGGGGATTTTCAGAAAATAATTTCCAAGAGACATATCTATTCAAATGTTTTATGAATGGCCATTCAAATGTTTTAAAGAGAGTTTTTATTGCCCAAACAGTTTTATCCTCTCGAAAGATCAAGAGTTTTTCTGAACTGAAATGTCTTATCCTCTCAAAAAGATTCCTTGGTCAACCACTTGCTTATTCAATAAGGAATTTTTGATTGATCTTCATTTTACAATCTACCTCTTTTACGAGAGACCTCTTCTTCTCTTCTTCTTATTTCTGAAAAGGGATTAAGAGACCGTGGGTCTCTTGTTGTAGGGGATTCTTGAACACAAGGGAAGGGTTATCCCTGTGTGCATTGTTAATCCGAAAAGAGAGATTGATAGTTCAATTGGGGAATAGTCTTTGCATCTTAATTCAACCCCCCTTTTTCTTAAGGTAACTGAGGCCATTTGTCCAACATCCTATTCTTGATAACTCACTTCTCTCTAAAAAGACAAAATGAGGTCACATGAACGTCTATATTTTTACTTGAAAACACAGTCAATCAAATGCCTTTTTATTTTTTTATTTTGAAACTTATTTGTTTTGAACTTTGCTTGTTGTTTTACGGCACCCCCACCAACGTGCAAGATGAGTAATCTCTGATTGAACGGTCTTGGAAGTCAATACTCAGGAGCGCAGGTTGCTTGAGCAAACAGACCAATGGCTTACACTCACATTCCGGTGAAAGTCGAATAAGCAAACATGCGTTTGTGAGAGGATGAGGGACAAAGATATCAACTTTATCCATTTCATTTAACATTGTAGCTGTGGTTTACAATAATGGCATAAACTTGGAAACCCTGATGAGTCATTAGGGACACCTAACAACAGCTTTCAAAATTGCCCCATGTGTGGCATCTCTTGTCAATGTCAGGATTTACACGCAATTCTCCTCAAATTTCAGCCAGCCCGCATCAATTAGACTTTGCACCTTACGCTTCAGAGCCCTGCCATTCTCAATGGAACGCCCCGGGGCTTCTCCGTGACAAGCACACGTTGCGTTCGATCGTATTCTCGGAGAAATGGAGGTTGATGAACCTTGGCTAGGGTTATGGCTACCATTGAATTATCAAGTAGATATGGGAGCAAGTCAGCATAGGACACTGGAATTGGGGTGAATTCTACAGGCTTTCTCGCTGCAAAATTCACTTCTTGGTTGGTGTTTTTGGTTTGTGCTAAAGGTGGTGTTCGTCATTGGAAGTGCGGTAGACAGACTCTGTGGTAGATTTAGGGATGGCTTTTGTGGATAACTGGGTGGTGGGTAAGGAGAAAGTTTGTTATTGGCTGAGTAAAGATATTGTTGGGTTGGTGGGAAACTTGGCCGTACAGGAATGGCAGTCACAGCATGGGTTTCTCCCTCATCCTCACCCTCTTTATTTGCCCCAGTTTTCTCAGTCGTCCTAGTAGGATGATCAAATTTGCCTCTTTTCGGATCCACTTCGATCTTTTTGCTGGCGGAGACCAAATCTGTAAAACTTGAAGGTGTGTAACCCACCATTTTTCATAGTAGAACACCGGTCACGTGTCTACTATCATTGTGATAATCCCTTTCTCTGTTTTTGGGGGTGCTACTTGAGTTGCCAAGTCTCTCCATCTTTGGGCGTATTCTTTGAAAGATTCGTGCCCCCTTTTTGCACACTTTTTGTAGTTGCATCCTATCCGGAGCCATATCAGAATTGTACTGACACTGCCTAATGAAGGCAACCATTAGGTCCTTCCAAGAATGGACTCAAGAAGGTTCCTAAGTTAGTATACCAGGCGACAGTTGTCCTAGTAAGACTTTCTCAGGAAAAATGTATCAGCAGTTTCTCATCTTTTGCGTATGCCCCCATCTTCCGACAGTACATCTTTAGATGGTTCTTGGAGCGAGTAGTCCCCTTGTACTTGCCAGAGTCCGGCACCTTGAACTTGGGAATGACCATGTTTGGGTATTAGGAACAACTTTTCTAGGTTAGCAAAGGCATAATCTTCACCTCCTTCAATGGCCCTGAGCCTTTCCTTTAGATGATCCGCCTTTCCCTTTTCGGCCATAGCAGGAGGGGCTCTTCCCACCGCAAAATGCAATGGTTGTGGTTGTGGGCGAAACTGAGGGCCCTCCAAAGTGTTTTCAAAGGGTATACCACCAACTGCTTGCCCTTCAGTGGCATATCCGAGCCAAGGCTCGAAGTCAGCTAGATTGTGGTGGGGAATTTCATGTGTCTCCTCCATGGGTCGAGAGACATGTGCATGATCAGATTGAGGTTGTTGGCTCTTAATGAGTATGGGAGTGGAGTTATTGACATCCTCATTGGGAATGTACACCACATTGGGTGGTGTATAGTTTGGGAGGCAAACCATATGGCGGGAAGGCGTGCTTGTTTTGAATTTGCACATCATGGGGTCATCCGTATTTCCCAAATCTTTGCCTACCATATTTGAGGTTGGATGATTCATTTGCTTGAGGCCAGATGGGAGCATCGGGTTCACCTTAGCGACAGCGCTAGTAGCGGCAACTATAACCGCATTGGCTTCCATTATCTTCTTCATGCTCATCATGGCCTCCATCATTGTGGCCATTTGCTCTTTCATGGCCTCCATGTCGGCCTTCATCTTCTCTTGCACCTCCTCTGCTTCACCCATTACTCTAGCTCTAGCACGAGTTCGGTAAGGGTGCCGTAAAGCGTGTCCTTTTCTTTTTGATAACAATGATTAAGTTCATTTTATTTTATTTTATTTTATTTTTCAACGAAAGAATGCAATGAGCAATGCAACCAATGAAAAGCATGGATGCATGCGAATGATGTACAGTTGAAGTATTGCGAATTTTTACGCAAGATATGGGGTTGAATCAATTTAGATTTTCAACATGGTCCATGACATCTTTGTCAAGGTGAAACTGGAAGTAACAAGGACATCAATAATCCTAAATATGTTTGGCAGTAGACGAAGCAGTGATGTGACTCGATTCATCTTTTGCCCCAATTTTGCAAGACGGTTACTTCCATATTTCAACTTGACTTGATGAACCTTTTTGTAAAAGCATGAGCTTGGTTCAACCCTATAATCCAAGGAATGGCAATTCTGATCGCCAATACTTCAACAACATCTCATAGGGATGAATGACTCGGGCATACTTTATGCACGGAAAATGTAATTATGAAATTGAGATGCCCGAAGAAACACCATTTCCTAGTTAACCATGCATTAGGTACCATGTTCAATTATTTTTTAAAGTGAAACGGGTTTATGATCCCAACATGGTTGGCTCGTGGTGCCTAACACATGAAACTAAGAATGTAGTGTGAAGTTTCACGCTTCCCCCTTTTTTGTTTTTGTTTTGTAGAGGAAAACGCAAGGATGAGCAAACATGAAAACAAATGGTATGCAATTTTTGCAGATCAAAAAGTTTGTTGAACGCATATGCATGATGATGCCATGACTCATGCAAAATGTGAGGCTGGAATATGATAACGGACAAATGCAGGATATGTCCATTATGATGTTATGAAGAGATGCTTATGATATGAATGCATTTTACGGACACGAGAGCCCGGAAAATTATCTCTTCTTACTTGCGCATTTGGGGGCGCAGTGCCCCATGTGTACAATTAAGAAGGTGATATGGACCTTCCGGCTTCCCGTGACAAAGGACGAGACCAACATACAATGCATGCTAGAGATAAAATGCGGGAGTGATTTGATTTGCACAAGCTTTTTGGAGTAGAAACATGGGACCAACTCATTTTATTTCAAAAAGGAAGTCGTATCTAGTCAAGTTCTTAGAGACCATACAAGTTTCCTAACGATTTCTAATTATGTGGGCCATTAAGTCTATCATATGCTGACAATAGCCGAGAAGCCCATGAATCTCTTCGGGGGCGGAGTAGGTGTCTGCCATCGCCTTGGCCTTGGCTAACAATCGGGGAAGTTCTTGACTCCCGTTCAAGGTAAGAGCAAATCGATCCATCCACATGGTTGCCTCTTGGTGTAAAGAGTCGATCACCCTTCCTCTAGCCTCTTTTTCCGCGTATACTTGGGCATATTCGTCCGCAATCCTATGCTCGTGGGCCGCGGCTAGACCTAACTCTTCTTGGTACTTGGCAATGATAGCTAGCATGTTGGTCTCCGTCTCGCATAAACGCTGAGACAAGCTTCTTTTGGACCTCGAAGAGGCAACTAACTCCTCTTTCAAAACCATGCTATGTGCTCGCGACTGGTCCCTTTCTTCCTTTCGCAACTTGAGTTCACTATTGCTACCCCATAGAGCTCCGCGAAATTTGTTCCGGCCATACTCTTCCTTGCGAGCCCTCTTGGTCTCTTGTTCAAGGGCTCTTGCGGTAATTGCATTCTCTTCCCGTAACCCGGCGCACTCCTTCCGAACGTGTGTAGCAGCCAACTTGAACTTCTCCTTGGCGAGTTTTGCCTTTCCTAACTCGCTTTTGAGAGCTTGGACTTCCTCGTCCTCTTCCGGTGCTTCAAAATTCTCTTCGCTGACGACTTTTAACTTGGCGAGCCAATCTAAACCTCGTATGCGAACTTTCAGCCATTCGTGGTACCCACCAATGATGCCATTACGAATGCCTCTAAGCTCTTGATCTTTCCTTAACGGGGTTTCCCATGCCTTATGGATTCTTTGTATAGTCTTGGAATTTTGTGCGCCGAAATCCCTCACAAGGAAAGGAGACATGCTTTCTTCCGTCGGTGCTCCCCTCATGGGGTACCCTAGTTGTCTTATAGCGAGCGCGGGATTGTAGTTAATACAACCCCTCGTTCCTACCAGCGGAATGTTTGGGTATCTTCCACATGAGAAAAGGACTCCTTCTTTTCCTTCCTTCCATCGGGGGAACCAACTGATTGTTCTACCTCCTATCCCGGCCAAGAGCTGGTCCCAATCTATTCTCCTCTTTTCAGTACATGAGCGATGGCTCAGGAGCGGACATGGATGTCTTGTGTCTTGTTGGAACAAGTGTGAAACCAACCAAACACAGAGGGCGGGTAAGCAACAGATGATCCGTGCGCTACTCTTTTCGCACCTTCGGTCAAATGTGTCAAATAGATCTGCCAAGACAGCTACCACCGGACTTTCCTTGCTATGGTGGTAGGCAAGGAAAGCGTCGATTGCTGCTAGGTCTATCAAACCATCCACGTTTGGAAAGAGGACGACCCCAAAAATTAGCAAAGCTAACACATCCATAAACGGGACCCAGTCTCCTTGATTGGCCATACCCCTCGCCTTGTCTTCTAGGTACTTCTGTGGCAGGCCCGCTATGCCGTTCCGAGTCTGTTTTATGCGGTCCAAACCTCTGGCTGAATCCTTGACCACAGTTGCAATTCTGCTCAAAGAGGGGAGACACCCGGAGGAAAGATATGGTTTCCTTCCCCCGAGAGGACATCCTAGAATTTCCTCAAACTCTTCAATGGTTGGTACTAATTGGAAGTCCCCGAATGTGAAGCATCTCAAGGGCTGGTCGTAGTATTGGGTAAGTGATGCGATGGCTTCTATGGACACCTCTGCTATGGTCAACTCTAAGATCTTTCCGTAAGTCTTGCGGAAGGCTTGCATTTGGAGGGGTTCCATCAACCGCCCTAATTCCTTGATGCTGGTGGTATCTGGGCTTTTGACCTTGACTTGGTAGAACCTCTTGCCGGTTTGATTTGTTCCCATGCTTACTAAAGTGAGATAAAAGCTGGTGCAAATCAAAACTCCGATATCTCATGGGTGGAATGGATGAATGCATGATGGAATGCATATGACACAGATGCAATCTAGGAATGCGGGGATCCGGGGAATTTGTCCCCTTCTTAGATACGACGTCTAGGGGTAGCAAAATGCCCCCAACGCACGTTTTTAAGAAGGCGACACGGACCCTCCGTTGGTTTGTTTACAGTAGGGATCAAGACCGAACCCATATGCAATGCCTATGCAAAAGACACAATGCGGGAATGTACACAGTATGACAATATTTATTGAACATAAACAAAAGGGTATATGATACTCATGCATGGCAGTGTGAAAAATGGCACGCAGCGTGTTTGCTTTGTGCCCCTATTTAAAGGACCTATAAGGGAGAGAACTAACTAGGCTTTTAGTAATAATCCCCAAGGTAGTTATATCTCTCTTGATGGTTTCTAGAGGTATTATCCTCTTTGAAGAACATATTGTAGCAGTAGGGACTACTAGCAACAATAAGTTTTCAAAGAGAAAAGCTCTAGATGAGGGTTCACTGTAATCAAGCAAGTCGGAGACCTAGCATGATCACAGATTCACCTCCACTCCTTATGTTCTCACGAACCCGGGTATAGGGCCCTTTTTTCACTCACAGTGTGTGCAAATAGTGTTGGTGTTTGTGTGCATAAAATGAATAAATATTTTACTTCATGCATACATTTTAAAACACACTAAAAGCAACAAATAGTTTATATACACAAGAACATAAAACAAATAAAGGGAAACCAACAAAGGAGAAAGTCATGATAAAACATTGCACAAGATTAAATGGCCTAACTCTCTAAAAAACAGTCCCCAGTGGAGTCGCCAACTGTCGTAACCTACCCTTCGGCGGGAGGGCGACGCGAGACTCGCGGGAGGCGTGTTCCACGAAAGGAATACGCGCGGAGTCGCCACCAACGTTTATTTGAGGAAAACGTCGGAAAAACCGGAAAAGACGCGATCTACGAACTTTTTTTGGTGAAAGGTTCGGGAGTTGTATTTACGCACGGGGAAGGTATTAGCACCCCACACGCCCGTCCCAAGGGACGGCAGCCTTTAATCGAATGTGCAAACATGACTTTGATTTTTATATTCCCTTTTATGTTCTTATATCCTTTATACCCTTTTTATATTTTTCTTTTTTGTGGTCGACAAGGGTGTTTCCCTTTGCTCCTACGTATTCCTCAATTTGGGATGAGAAAATCAGACCTACGTAGTTCTTTCGGAACAAAGTGTTTGGTTAGGTTGTTTTTGTCTTTTTTGCAAAATATGTTTTTATTGAACAAAAGGTCATTTAAGGTGTTGAACCATTAAACGGTCTTTTGATTTTGAAAGGGGAGAAACGTTAAGGCGTTGGACCATTAACGATCTCTTGTTTTTGAAAGGAGAGAAACGTTAAGGCATTTGGACCATTAACGATCTCTTGGGGTGGTCGACAAAAGCGGGGCTTTTGCTCCTACGTATCCTCAATGGGGAACTCAGACCTACGTAGTTCTTTCTTATCAAGTGATTCTTTTTTATTTTAAGAGGTGATCATTTTAAGGCGTTGGACCTTAAAAATGATCCATTTTACTTAGTGAGAAAATGAAATGACGAACTTCAAAAGCCTATTTTTGTGGACGAGCTTGACTAGGTGGATTGATTTTAGCCTTTAGTTTCACTTTAGTTATTAATCAATTCGATTAAGAATGAGAAATCCCAAAGAGAAAACGTCCAATTGATTTTCCGCTTTATTTTACTAAAAGATGTCTTTTTGATTATTGTATTATTTTTTACCTCTTTTTGATTTCCAACGTGGTTACGGCACGACCGAACGGTCGGAATTGATTTTAACCAAAGTTAATGGATAATACAATTCAAACGTTCGGTGGAAATTTATTTTATTTTTAAGTTAAGCGAGAAACGACTTAAGTAAAATGGCTTAAGCACGTCAACAGGGGGTATAAAAAGTAAACAAAACGAGAATAAAAATGCACGAAACACAATGTGGACCACTACGGGTACATAGAATGAATCGAAAAGCTTGGTTCGAGGTACTTACCCGTTGAAGATCGAAGAACGATGAAGAACGAATGAAGAACGTCGAAGAACGGTTGAAACCTTTGCGAGATTCCTCACGGAGAACGTTACGGAAACGTTTCGGAAGCGCCTCGGCTTAGATTTTCTTCACGGAAACAATTTTTCCAAGCAAATTCGAAAGAGAGAGAAGTGCCTAAGGGGCTGGACCTTTTCCTTCTTCATTTCCTCCCCTATTTATAGCAAAATAGGGGAGGTGGTTGCCGCCCAGCTCGCCCAGGCGAGCTCAGCTCGCCCAGGCGAGCTCAGCTCGCCCAGGCGAGCAGGGTTGCTTCCTCCAGAAGCAACCGCCTTCTGGAGGAATCTTCTGGAGGGCCCAAATGGGCCTGGGTGCTATTTGCACCCCCATTTTTACTAAGTACACCCCCCTCTGCTGTTTTTTGGTGATTCTTTTTTCGTAAAGTTACGGAAACTTACGAATTTCGTAACGATACTTGTTTTCTTTCCGTAATGTTACGGAACCTTGCGGATTACATAATCATCCCCTTTTTGACTTACGGAATGTTATGGAACCTCACTTAATTATGCAACGATGCTTCCATTTGATTTCCGATGTGTCACGGAAACTTACGGATTGTGCATCAATATTTTTTTGGTTTTTCGGCATGTCCTGGAATTTCACAAATTGCCTAATGATGGGTGCCAAGCACCTCACAAGGACCAAAGAATGGTCGCATGTCATCAAGCAAAGGTCCCCGGACGAAATTAGGGTATGACATCATCATCTAGAGGTTTTCTTATAATTACGCAATTAGATACTCAGTGCTTAACTTTGAAACTATCTATAGTCATAGTTTCTGATATTTCCATTATTCTATTATAATTTTTTTTTAAGAAAAAGAAAGTAATTGCTTGCACAAAATCAACTAATGCTATCTATGATGACTAGCTAGAGTAACGAGAAGAAGAAGAAGAAAAAAAAATATTGCATATATAATAACTAGAAAAGTTCAAAATAACAAATTATTGTATGCATATATTGTTGAAAGTTAGCATCATTGAGATTTTATTATTATTTGACGCATTCATTTCAACACACTGTTAGTCTTATTAATTAATTACGTAGGTCTAATCTTTGTTAGCATTTCCCACATAACCCAATAATATAGATTCTGTTTTAAAGCATATGTCATATAATAATGTCTTGTTAGCATTTCTCTTGCTGACATGATTTAGATATATAAAAAAAGATATTGCTAACAAATGTGTCATAACAGTATTGATTAAGAAACCAAATCAAAAAAATATTTAATGTGAAAATATTAAGAGAAGACAAAAAAGATTATAAATAATATATATTTTTACTTTTCAATAAAAATATTTCTACTTCAATTTTCTTAATTAATGTTCTAAGAATCCTGATTAGCATTTTCCATAAAAATAATTCTTCAAAAAATAAATATCAAATGCTATCCTCTACAATTTTATCCGTAGCGTGTTGAAATTCTATTTAAAGCACAATGAGAACTAACCTGCACGCTTTTTCTGCATAGTTTCAATTGCAGAGAGGAAGGAGTTGTAGAGGTCCAGTGTTATGAAAACTGATTTGACTGCTGCTTCCTTGTTGGGTTCTTGCACAGCTTTGAGCAACATTTTGTTGTGATCTTTGGAGATCACGTTCAAAAGGCCAATGCAGTTCGTACGGCAAAATATCACATTTAACACAGGGAAACACCCAATTGGCTGTAATAACCCAACTGCTACCTTTTTTATCCCTAAGCTGTGAATGCGTTTAAGATTTACAGACATTTGCTTCACAAGGGATTCCATGAAGCCTGGTAAATCCTGCAAAAGAAAAACTAAAATACTATTCACATCTGTATTACTATGTTATGTTATATTCGTAATAATGAGCATAGCTACATTTGGAAATGGACTACTCTAGTTTTAGAAATGGACTATGTTATGTTATATTCGTTTAAGATTTATCAGTTTTGGACGTGGCATGGTAATATGCTTCCACTTTTTATGAACAATTTGCCTATACTTCCTTTTGCAAACACCACCTACATTACTGAAATATCTACTCAAATTAACGGATATATATTACCATATTTCAAGTTCAGAAAAACAGCAAACCAAAAAAGTCATGATAAAGCAATCATATACTTCTTGCATTTCTCCAATGATGACAGCTTTATTAAGTCTAGTTTAGTTTTACGTATTAAATTTGTTGTACTAATACTTGATGTGAGCCTCACTTGGATTTTTTCTTTGTAGGGAGGTGATAACGACAAGCGCAGAGAGACACTTGACAAGGAAGATAAATTAAAAAAGGTGTGACTGCAATTTTTGGTTAATAATTCCATTACTTCTGATCATGTAATCAACAATTCCATCACTGAAATTGTTATTTCTGGACAAGGCTCGCATTTAAGTGTTAACTCGTTATTTAATTTATTTTACCATTTTCATTGAATTACAATGGGATTAGAATGGATACTGCACCACTGTGGCTGCTGTATTGTTTGTTCTTTTGCTTGAAATGCAGGGAAAATTGAATGAGAAAAGAGATGTCAATTGGTTGTGCTTGTGCGTGAGCTGATGAAAGTTGTGTTCATTAACAAATATATGTAAGTTGGAAGTGAACAAGAACAATTTCAATACAATTGCTGATGTTGGTTCTTAAAATTAAGTAACTTGAGAATATTATTTGAACAAATTAAGTAACTAAATATTATTTGTTCTCCCACACTTTATGATCACTTGGTGTGTCATTGCCTTCTGGTGCCACTGCTTGACATTGGTGACAGGATTTTACTAGAGATTGGATGGCTGATAGTAGCACACAAATGGTGGAAGTGGCACCTGAGATGACATATAGAATCCATAAACTTCTCAGCTTCAAACTGTCTGTATCATCGGAGGTCACGTTGGAGCATGATGCCGGTGAGGTAATCAACCACTTCTCTTCCAATCTCTTCAGCTCTGCTTTTTCTGAGAGATGTAATATAGCTTTTGACACGTCTCTGGCCACTGGCGAGCCTTTCTGGAACATCTGCATTAGATTATTTGAAAATTCTGTCATAACTTAATGAGTAATACTAAACTCCATAAACATTTTGTATTCATCCATCCGAGTAAGTATGTAAAACTGTGTCAACAAAATCTATAGCAAAATTGTCTGATTCCCTAACATTGTATTTGTTGAGATTGAAAATCATAGCCCAAACATAAAAGAAAAATTGCACAAACACACAACTGCATATGCACGCACGCGCACATACTATGGATTTAAATTTGTTTAACGTATTACCAAAGCTTCTAGATATATCTAATGATGGGTGAAATAGAATGATATGTTATGATTCACCAAAATAAAAAGAATGATATTTTATGATGGAACTTCCATACCATATGTTATGATATTTTCTCTTTTCTCAACCAATTGAGACCTCTTGATCAAGTAAAATGTTGTTTTATATATTTTATCAATTATTTATAGACAGTAACTTTTTTTAATATCTTATATCAATTATTTATAGTCATATTTATCACTATAAACAATATGTTTTATTTATAGATAATTTATTCATTATAAATTATTTATTTTAATTAACCTTAAATTATTATGCAGGTTAAATATGTTTTTACATCGGTGCCTATGTCACCACCGATGTAGAAGTTCTCATATTCAACATCGTTGCTTTCTGTAAAACGGTGTAGAAAGCGTAACATACTACATCAGTGCATACGTCACCACTGATGTAGAAGTTCCCATATTCAACATCATTGCTTTCTGTAAAACGATGTAAAAAGCGCAACTTACTACATCAGTGCCTACGTCATCACTGATGTAGAAGTTCCCATATTCAACATCATTGCTTTCTATAAAACGATGTAAAAAGCGCAACTTACTACATCAGTGCCTACGTCATCACTGATGTAGAAGTTCCCATATTCAACATCATTGCTTTCTATAAAACGATGTAAAAAGCGCAACTTACTACATCGTTGCTTAATTTAAAAACGATGTAGAAAATAAAAGATCAACATCGTTGCTTAATTTAAAAACGATGTAGAAAATCCGCCCTCAAAAAGCAGAACCAATGTTTCTACATCAGTCATTAGTATAGCACCGATTTAGAAAAAAAACAGCTTACTACAACGTTCGCTTATGGACTGATGTTGAAATTTTTAAGTTTCAACATCATTATAATCAAAAACGGTCATGCACCGTTGTAGAACATTGATTGTGACCGATGTAGATCATGCATCTTCTAGTAGTGATTTTGTAAAACTGTGGTTGAATCCCCATCGTAAAAGCCATGTTTTCTAGCGGTGGATGCTGACATCTTGAAGATCAACCAAGTTGTTATTAATGATTCTAGGCTCGACCATCTATCATACCATAGGTGGAGGAGAAGATTGTATGGTTGTGAATAAGAATAGGTTGATGAGCTAAGTGAAATGCTACAGGGTGTAATTCTGACACAACACGCTTATGACACTTGGGGATGGGTTGGAGGTGGGAGTATAGAATTTTCTATTGCAGCAATGTATAAAATTCTGCACTCAAATCAATCCCAGATAGCTATTGATATGTATAATTAAGGTGTTTAACTCTTTTTCGAAAAGTAGTGTGTGTCCTACCAAGGTGTTGGCTTTGTCGTGGAGACTCGATCTTCTTCATGGCAGGTTACCAGCACATTCAGCTCTAATGCGAAGAGGAGTCTTTATACCGGATGTAGGTTGCTTGTTTTGCTCGCATGTGGTTGAAGATGAAATGCCCATGGTTTTGCAATGTGAATTTGCATATTTGGTTTGGTGTGGAGTTTACCAGTGGCTAGGTAAGGTAATTAAGGTTAATCTTTTTTTCTCGCAAATAAATTTCATCAAAAAGGCACGAGTGCAAATATAACAGTACATAAAGGAAACCCCATCTACGGTCCATGAAATAACCTCTCTAAATATCTCTATCCATACCAAAGAAAATAAATACAAAACGTCATGGATCTTCACGTATACACCTAATCTACGCATACATAGAGATACAAGAGATAGTGTAAATCTTCTATGTCATGAGAGTCTAAAAGCCTCGGGCAACCATTACACTATTATAGTATATGCAAAATAAGCACTTCCACCCAACCTATAAAATTGCAGCAGATATTTATTCTGCATACAAATTAAGCAACCCGCGAGACCATTTTTCCATCAGGATATACGTCCAACTATAAATGTCTTAATCAAACCCAACAGATAGACACAAGAAAATTATCAGATTAGCCACTTATATGTGATGCGAGCAAGAGGGAAAGCTTTTGAAAATCGTCAATAGCTGAAGGATTTGCCACCACGAAATGCAAAAAATTGAAAAAGATGTTTCACACAATGCCAACATGGTCATAGAAAAAATGTAGACTTCACGTGCAATTACAATCAACCAGACATCAACCATGTAAGGTTAATCAGTTGATGCGTGCGGACTGTTGATGAACATGTGCAACATAACATTCCTAATGCCATAAAATTAACAATGATACAACCTCAAAATTTCCTAATAGCAGCATTTAGATTTAGAGCAAGCGTGGCCTCTATGATGAGTATGGAATAGATTGAAATTTAAAACAATTTAAACAATATAAATATAAAATAACTAGTACAATTCAAATTCTCTTGAACAAAAAAATGCATCTTAAACCACCAAATTACATAAGGAGAACTTTTTTTTATTGGAATAACTAATTAAATATATATCAATGTCTTCTTTGCAAACATTTATATATGCATATGTTAATTCTTTCAAACTATGATAATGCATACTATGTACTAAGATTTTGCGAAATTGGAATTGTGAGCAGTCAAGATTCTGCATAATTGATATATAGATAGTTGAATCCATAAAATATACCAACAGTGTTTTAATTTTATTTGGTATTATTCATGTGTCTAAGCATGAACACGTTAATTTAAAGACAAAAAAACATGAAAATAAAACACTGAACAACTCAAACAAGAGAGATGCCTTTGAAACCTTGCCAAGAAGAACATCATTTTCAAGGGATGCATTTGTTAAGAATCACTTTTAACAATAACATCTTCAATTGTTAACATCCCATCCCCACAACCATCGATGTTTTCCATAGACCATTTCAGAGATTTGGCATGGCATCCCCATTGGTCTCAGGTCCTTGGACATGATAATTCACAAGTCCTTGATCTCCTAGATACATGGTTTCTCCTCCCTTCTCAACAGTTGGTGCCACCTCTTGGGGTTGGTGCATATCGATTTTCATTCTTATTTCCTCCAAGTTTTTATCAGCCAAGAATGAGTTATCATTCAGATCAACGGTGTTGGAATTCTCAAGGTTGTTCTCAATTGTGAAGTATTGAGACATGAGAAGGGACATCTCTTTTTTCCTATTTTCTGTTTTCAGTTTTTTCAGTTGCTCCTGGGCTTTGATTAAATTCTTCCTCAGCAAGCTCTCTTGGCACAACATTTTCTTGCTTTGTTCCAGTTTAGAGACTTCCCTAAAGCTGGAAATCACACTTTTGACTCCTTGGTCAGATGGCCATACCTCAGGCTTTGCAGGTTCATCTGGAGAATAAATTATAGCACATGCTTCAGTGGCGCAAAGGGTGCTGATTTCAGAAACCTTTTTGAGCAAACCTGTAGATAAATGTAGCAGTTCATAAGGAGAAATGAGAGAAAGTGAGAAATGGTTAGAAATTGAAATTTTATGAAAAGATAAACATGTGCATGCTACAAGGCAAATAAAGCAGTTAAAATGAATTAAAGAGAAAGAATCCTTTAACCATTTTTCCTTTTTTTAAAAGTTGCCTTCCTCTTGGTGGGATTGCTTATGTATGTAATGTCGACCTTCTTTCTAGCCATGATAGCGACCAGGAAAAAACAAGAAATGAGCAAGAAAGAATTTCTGAAAATGATAAATTGATGTGACTTTCTCAATCTTGATGATGTGTTGTTTATATATAAACAAATGTAACTAGGCTGAATTTGGGGAAAGTTTTGCTAACTTGCTATTACGTATCAAATTGGTTCATCTCAGTCATAGTAGCATTACAAATTGGGAATCAAATTCATGGACATTGAATAATGAGAGAGGTTTTGTAATAAATTATTCTTTAAATGTTTTGTCATATGTGGAAGATAAAGGAAGTGTGAGATTTTGGATCACCAAAATATTAATGCAGAGTACTTCCAACTTTAATGACCATTAATCTCTTCCATATAACTGACCTTCCTTTAAATCAAGTTTTTTCATCTAAAAGACTCAAATTTGATACCCTTGCTTAAAAAATCTTAGCTTAATTTCATTTGAATCAAAGACAAGTTGATAAATATGTAATTTTCAAGTTGACATTAAAATTAATATTATCTTTATTTTCTTTTATCTATCCATTTAAGAGGATAAAATACAAATTCAAAAATATATTTTATGTTATCTCTTTATTTTTTCTTATCTGTCCATGTGCGCGTGTAGCTTTAATTGATATTTATTTTTCATTAATGATAGGTAACAATTAATATTATATTGAATTAGTTTTATGTAAAAGTGGAATGTACAGTAATTAATAATTGTATTAATATTAATTAAATAGTACCTATACTTTTTGAAATACATGCACAATTTTTTGTTCCTTCCATAAGGGGAAAATGTGTTATCTTTAGGGGAAAAAACTTGGATATTTTCAAAAATACATAGATGAAAACTAATAGTCCCTCTGGTCTTAAATCTAAGATTTTTTTTTTTTATCAAAATCGATACAATTAAATATGATTAACTAAAAGAGAATAGTTTTAAAAGTTAGAGACAAAAACCAAATTAAATTTTGAAAATCTATCAGAAATAAAAACACCATCAACCCTTATTGAATATTATGTCACTAAGTTGGTATAGATGGTAAGGATTCAAATTTGAATTTGACGATGGATGGGAATACCTAAGTATACTCCACGGTGGATACATTATAAGGATTTTGAATCTAAAAAAAAACATGTTTATTTGACATAAGTAAAATCTATTTAAGGGATTAACATCTTCTAACATGTGATTTCATACACACATACATATGGGGATAAAACTCTTGACCACATCGTTAGAGAACATAGTTATCTATCAATTATATCACATCATATTAGTCATTGTTTTTGCCGTACATTCAGTTACTATTTTTTTTATATATTTTGCAGAAGGATTTTTAGTTTAGTTTATTTTAATGATTAAATGTTGAATGACTTACTTTTTTGGGTGTACATTAAAATTTATTTATAATTGTTTATTAACTGTATTTAGACAAGTAATAAATATATAATTGATAGATTATTATCTTAAATATAATTTGAATTTTCTCAAAAGACTTAATTATTTATTTAATATAAATTAATAATTAATTAAATACATAGAATTTGTGTTTATTGCATGAATGTC
Source organism: Glycine soja (assembly GCF_004193775.1). Lineage (NCBI taxonomy): Eukaryota > Viridiplantae > Streptophyta > Magnoliopsida > Fabales > Fabaceae > Glycine > Glycine soja. Next base: position 24,922,579 of record NC_041004.1, read on the forward strand.
ATAAATATGAGGGTATGGAATATGCTCTTTATAATACATTCCTTCTAATCCATATCAATTAGTTTTTTTTATAACCAAAACTTTTCTTAACAAATAGCAAGAGTACACTCTAACCTTAGTACAAAAGTCTTACAAAGACATATCAAAAGGATAAAATAGACATGCTATAGGATAAATACACCAATATAAAAAATAATAGCATTGAACTACCTATTTTGATCTCAAATCATGTCCACAATTTGATCTTTACCAAGTCAAAACACTGTTGAAGGAAGAAGCATTTGGAAATGCAATTTTGTGACAAATAATGCAAGTAGACCATCCGGAAAGGAAACAAAATTTTTTCACATTAATATTGATTAAAACTTATTGAAAACTTTGAAATCATGAGTTGGTCTAATTTAATACATTAAACTTGTTGATTAAAATAACCATATCACAATATAAATTGTTGATTGCAATTAATCTAAAATATATTTTATATATTCATATACGTTTATTTATTGTGATTTTTATTGTATTTATTATGAATTTTAATTATAATAAATTTATATATTAAGAATAAGGCTTAAATATATTTTTTATCCCCGACAAATTTACGGATTTTGAATTTAGTCACTGATAGATTTTTTCTTGACCTTTTCTCCCTATTTTTTAGTTTTGTATTTTTGGTCCCTACTATTACATTGGCTCTGTTAAAACATGTCAGTGGTTGTGATAAAAAGAATTTAGGGACCAAAAGAAAAATTCCATAATATTTTAGGGACTACTTAATAGATCCAATGTAATAGCATGGACTAAATACAAGATAAAAAAATATTTCAAGGACCAAGTGCAAAATACGTAAATATTTCAGGGACAAAAAATATACTTAAACCTAAAAATATTTATTTATTAAATCTTTTTCACTTTATTAATACAAACATTTGTCTTGTGTAATGCATGAGTTAAAGTTCTAGGTATTAAATTAACTTGAATACACAACATAATTCAGACTGTTTTGGATTTGATCAATTTTTAAATTGGGAATCGAAATCTAATTCAATCCAATGAAACAAAAAGTTTTTCAATTTCAATTTTAGATTTGTTCCTTTATATTTTCTAGATCGGTTATTTCATTTTGCATTATATTGAATCAATTGATGAGTATCCCTACTTCAACTTATTAACATAATTAATTAATAGAATGTGTTTTACATAAGTGGAAATTTAAAAAATCCATAAATTTTCCTCAATGTTTAATTTTCATGTATTGTTAATGCAATTTTTTTTTATATTCTCAATCAATGAGAAATCATCTCAAGTATGCCTTTAAAGTAATTATTTTAAAAGTTGTCAAACTTGACAGTTTCTAATATTGATTGAATGATAGTTTAAAATACCTTGATATCAGTAGTGCATTCAAATTAAATTCTTCTTCAATACAATTCATAATTTTTTGTTATTTTTTTGTATTAATTAATTTTTACCTATTTAACAATAATTACACATCAATAAACAAAACAAAATAATTGTTTTCCAAATTGAATCAAACATTGGATGAAAAGAAACCTCAATTAATTCATGATCTAATTTAAATTCAATCATGATTACAATGTGATGAAATAAATAATTTCAAAATATATATATATATATATATATATATATATAAATTTTAAATTCAATCAATTTAATTTCTTCTTTTTCAATAATATAGAGCATGCAATAGATTATTTTTAAGAGTTATGGGATCAACCTAGTTGGGAACATATCACTTATTTTGATGGGAATGCATGACTCATTTTCATAAAAAAAATGAATTGTAAGTCACACAATTAGGGATGGAAACCAAAAACTAAAATATATTACTCCTCATTTTATATGGGTTAGAGTATTAGAGATAGGGGCAACAATATGAAGACTAAGCTTTGGAGCTTGAAGAAGTTTTGTGATGTAATCCTACTCCCAAGGATATTGGATAGAAGACTCCAAGAATATCGGGACAGAAATGCAGAAGAAGGCCCTAGGGTTCTCATGAGCCTTAGGGTAGATTTTGGGCCCATGGCTTAAGTATGAGCCCACTTATCTTTGTACATATTAGATTAAGGTTTCATTACTTTTAGACCTTGTATTTAGGATTCCATAGTGTAGGGAGGGTACCATAGTAATGTAGGATTTTTCATCCCTTGTATTTTAGGGCACCTATTATGCAATCCTACCTCTGTATTGGATAGAAGTCTCCAAGAAGATTTGGCTAGAGATGCAAGAGAAGACCCTAGGGTTCTCATGAGCTTGATGGTAGATTTTGGGCCCATGAGCTAAGTATGAGCCCACTTATCTTTGTACATATTAGATTAGGGTTTCATTATTTTTGGGCCTTGTATATAGGGCTCCATAGTGTAGGGAGGGTACCCTAGTAATGTAAGATTTTTCAGCCCTTTTATTTTAGAACACCTAGACTAGTTTTTGTATTAGGGATAGTTTTGTAATTGCACATGCATTAAGTGCACTATTTGATGTGTGTGTTGAGAGAGAAATTTAATTGAATTGGGAGAAGCCAATTCCAATTAAATTTCGGACCAGTCTAATGGGGAGGTGAGCATTTGCTTGTTACACCCCATTGTCACATCATATAGTCACACTTTGTGCATGTCCTTCATGCTTTACATGCCTTATGACACTCATGCATACTTAGTGGAGAATCTTGGATTTAATTTTGGATTAGTGGGCTGAACCATAACTGAAATTCACTAGTCATAATTAGTGAAATTTTGGCTCCAAATTTGGCTCCACAAATTCAAATTCAAATTCAAGTGAAATTTGAATAGAAATTCAAATTTCCCTCCAATTTTGTGTGACACATAGGCTATAAATAAATTATGTGTGTATTTTGCAACTTTGATCATTTGAGAAATTAGACTTCAAAGTTCAGACCTCATTCGAGGCATAAGTTTCGTTCCCCCCTTTCTCCTTCTCCCTCTACTCATTTTCTCCTACCTTCAAGCTCTTATCCATGGATTCCTATGGTGGTGAGCTTGTTCTTAACTCATCTTCTCCTTGAAGTGGTGTCTCCAATCATTTTTCCTTCTTCTCCATTCCGCTGTCATTGATCTTAAAGAAGCAAATAACTCCATTGGTGAAGAAAATCCAAGGTCTATAAGCTCTACAAGGAGCTACGTTATTTTGTCTTTTTACATGCCTAACTCTATGAGTGACATTTTTATTGATTATTGCATCTTACTCTTCATATTTTCATATGTACATCATGCATCATCATGTAAAGGTAAAAATTTGTTTCTAAAGTTAGAAACTTCTTCAGTGCATAAAATTGTTTGTTTTAATCGATTACAAAGCTATTCGTAATCGATTTCACAAGTGTTTGTAGTTTACAGAGAGATTCTAGTTTCGGTTTAATTGATTACCAGTTAATTGTAATCGATTACATAGTTCAGTTGAGATCATGTTTGGTTTTTCATGAGTCTCTGCTTTAATCAATTACCAAGTAATCATAATTAATTACTTCATTCTTAAAGGTGTTCCTAGAAGTTATCAAGAACACTTCAATTGATTATAAAAAGAATTTAATGGATTACATTGTTCTAGAAGGTTTTCCAGATGTTGGAAAGAACACTTTAATCGGTTGAAATAATAATATAATCGATAACTTCTTCGAAATAATCGGTTACATTGGATATTTAATTGATTACAGATGATTATAACTATGTTCTCTATAAATAACCACCTTGTGTTTTCACTTTTAAAAAGGAAAAAAAAGAGAAAAAAAGTGCTTAGAATAAGTGTGCGACTCGCAACTTCTAAACTTTGTTTTTTTTAAGCTCTCATGGTAAAAAGTGAGTTGTGAATTACTTGTGAGATCAAGAAGAGACTCATTCACTCAAGCCAAGGCTATTGCGTGTGATTGATCAAGTTGTATCATTATTAGAAAATATGCTTTTTACATAAGTTATTTATGACTTTCTACATCGGTTTTTCAAAACCGATGTTAACTAATAAATACAACATTAATTATTTAAATAGCCGATGTTATATGATAAGAATTATGAATAAAAAGTTATAAATATATATAGCAACATCGGTTTTTTAAAAAACCGATGATAAATGCTACTTACAACATTGATTTTTTAAAAACCGAAGCTAAATGTCACTAACAACATCGGTTTTCTAAAAAATCGATGTTAAATGTCACTAACAACATTGGTTTTCTAAAAAACCGATGTTGTAAGACACTAACAACACCGGTTTTTTAAAAACTGATGTTAAATATCACTTACAACATCGGTTTTTTAAAAAATCAATGTTAAATGTCACTAACAACATCGGTTTTTTTAAAAAAATATGTTAAATGTAGATTTATAACTTTTTTTTCATAATTCTTATCATATAACATCGGTTATTTTAAAAATTGATGTTAAATGTTACTAACAACATCGGTTTTTAAAAAACCGATGTTAAATGTTACTAACAACATCGGGTTTTTAAAAAACCGATGTTATATGTTACTAACAACATCGGGTTTTTAAAAAACGATGTTAAATGTCACTAACAACATCGGTTTTTAAAAACCAATGTTGTAATGTTACTAACAACATCGATTATTTTAAAAATCGATGTTAAATGTCACTAACAATATCAGTTTTTTAAAAATCGATGTTGTTTTAGAACTTTTTTTTTAATGTGTTGTATGTTTTTTCAATAAACCCAAAATTAACTTGCAAATTTTAAAACCAGATCACACAACATATAACTTTCATTCTGTTTTGAAACAATTTTTACCAGAAATTTCATGAGAAATTTACTAATTACTATGAATTTAAAGCATATTTAATGTTGAGACATGAATTGTACAAAACGTAAAGTAAGTAAATATAAACTACAATTACAAAATTGTCTAAACATCCTAAGCTTCATTTTTAACTTTCAAATAGTATTTTGCCCACCGGATGCGAAGCGCCTTCAATCTCTTTTGTTCCAATGGTCTAAGATCAGGAAAGTACTGCATGATATAATAAAACATAAGTTAATAATATATTAGCAATCATAACAAAATGAAATTTGGTGAATTAAAAATTACCATTTCCCAATTATTCTTGAAATTTTCTAAGATTATAGTTGACATCCAGTGCATGACGTAATACCCACACTCAATACTTCATTTTTGTCTATTACACTAAATACATTATGAAATTTAGATATTCAACGTTGAGTACAAATTCGTCTACACAGTACTAAAATATAAGTAGAAACATATTGTTTAAATGACTTACTTTAACAACAATCCACTTGGCAAGAGGCTTGGATTTACTTTGTTGAGTATCGTCAAGTCCTTTCAAAGCACTGTTGAATACAAACATGGATGCTTATTATACAATTAAAATTTTGATGTTCCTAACTAAAGCTAATGCAAATGTATTGAAAAACAACATTGATCTGTTAATTATGCCTTTGAGGTAGTTGTCTGGCTTATTATGCAACGAACAAAACCAAATGACAACATTTTCCTTAGGCAAAATGACGACCATTTGCCAATGTGCACTGCAGTGGAGACAAATATAGGTTATTATACTATTATACATTATTTAAATTCATTTGTTGAGTTTAAGTTACCCATTCAGGTAGGCTCCTAGGTACATATCTCATTTTGAATTTTGCATCCAGTTCTTAATGTAACTTTCTGATTCAAATTGCGATTGGCCAGATCTCTGGATAGACTGTGGCTCGAGGAATCCACACGCATTAGTAATCCCTACTCGCATATTTGTCTCTGTCATATGCCTATTGTTGTTAACACAAAGTAAATTATGCATGAAGGTAAAAAAATAAGTTAGGTAATTAACAATAATCTAAATTGACTTACAGAATCCATAACTGTATAATAGAGTTGTTGACACATTGACCACCATGTGCTATTTCAGATAGATCTTCATGTTTTATATACAAGGGGAAGTTTTCATTAAACAAGCCAAACAAGGTAGCATCCCACATAACCTGCAATGGCTTCAGAAAAAGTTGTGGGATGGTCAATGTCATCAGATATAGGGGATCATCGACCTCATGATCCGACCTATCTGCAGGTTTCACGGGTCCAACAACTCCATGTTTATCCAACATAGTTAATTGACATAATTTAATCACAGTAAACATTTTAATGGAAAAAATAAGCATTTAATGACACTAAAATACCTGTTATGATAAACGCTTGACAAGATGTGTCGGCCAAGCAAGGAATGTGTTAAGAGCCTATCCCATGAGCTTAACCTCTTTAGTGGGTATAGGAATGGGAGCATCTGCATCTCTAACCTCCTCAACACCAACATTGACTTGATCATGCAGCAAAGGAATGTTGTAAATGGTTGTGAATCCCTCATAAACTCTTCCTAGGGAAACCAGGCGAGGAGGATATTCTTCGATATACAACCCGCATTTATCTGAGTCACTCGTGTCTGGATCGTTCCCTGAGGGATCAACACAACTCTCCTTTGTGCTGACACGAGCAGCTGAAGGACCAACATCAGGTTCAAGAGGTAGTGCGAGTCCCTGTGATTGCATCTACGACTAAAACTGAGACTACATCTGACTGAAGGATAACATTAGTTGTCGAGTGACTTTTTCTGTGATCGAATCCTCCAACTGGTCTCTGATTTGTTGCATCAACTGTTGCAGGTCTTTGGGAGCCATGGAGGAAATGTGTAGGAGGTCCTTGAAGCCGATCCAAAGTATTGCTTGATGGTTATATCGGCTCATATAGCACGCACACGACCAGGGTGTTCTGGTCGCCCAATGGCAGCAGTCAGAACATCATGACATCCATGAGCGACAAAGGAACCCTGTGAAGCCTGCTCCTCAAACGAATTCTGTGAAGAACACATTTATTGGTTTACTCAATCAGACAATAAACAAAAATAATTACAATTATGAATTGAAAGTGACTTACAATCTTGTCAGCAATTTCCTTTGCTGCCTCAGATGTCATGTGACCAGTTTTCTTGGTGCGGGCTAGCTTCCACTTCACGTGTCGTTTGATAGGAGATGGAGGATCAATGATTGTATCAATGCTTCCGGATTGAGCAGCTTCATCTAGTTTTTTCTTTCTCTTCTCATCCATCAACTTCTTTTCTAAATATTCATAACCCCACGAGATAGCACGTGAGGGGCAGTGTTTTGTTTCTGGATGGCCTGTGCCTTTTTTCGCACATCTTGCAAAAATGAAACATTAATGAAACTCATGATTACAATGTATTAAAATAAGTGCATTTAAAGTTGAAAAAAAATGAAAATCACACAAAAGATCTTTGCAGCTCTGACAAAATTAGGCTCATTTCTCCTTGCTAATGCCATACATTTTGCATACAATGTCATCGACACTCTAATGCCATACATTTTACATACAAATGAGCTTGTTGCAAATCTTCTACACTTGGAGTGATGACATGTAGTCCTCTTGAACCCTTACCTCTCACTCTTTCGTTATGCCGAGACTCAGGAAGCCCAACAGGTTTAGCTTTTTCAATGTACTCTGAACAAAATTCAATGGCTTTTTCTGGAATGTACCTTTCAACAATAGATGCTTCCGGACGGTGCAGATTCTTGGTATACCCTTTAAAGATCTTCATGTATCACTCAACCGGGTACATCCACCGTAAATAAATTGGATCACAACATTTGATTTCTCTGACTAGATGAACAATTAAGTGAACCATGATGTCAAAGAATGCAGGCGAAAAATACATCTCCAACTCACACAATATAATAGCAGCCTTATTTTCCAGCTCGTCTAACTTCACAAGATCAAGGACTTTGCTACATATGGCATTGAAGATAAAGCACAACCGAGTTATGGCAAGCCTGACTTTGTTAGGCAAAATGTCTCGTATGACCACGAATAACAATTGTTGCATCAAGACGTGACAATCGTGAGACTTTAAGCCTACCAACTTAAGATCTTTCAAATGCACAAGACTCTTAATATTTGAAGAGTATCCTTGTGGGACTCTGACCCGGCGTAGGCACTGACATAAACTGATCTTCTCCTTTCTAGACAAAGTATGACAAGCTGGAGGCAAGAATATTTTTTTACCATCAGACCTTAGATGTAACGACGCTTGTATACCCATCTCAGCTAGATCTTGATGAGTATTCAAACTATCTTTCGTCTAACCTTGAATGTTAAGGAGTGTCCTAATGACATTATCACATACATTTTTCTCCACATGCATAACATCAATACAATGTCTAACATCTAGATCAGCCCAGTACGGAAGATCAAACAAAATCTACCTTTTCTTCCATATGCAAGTCTTACTTTTGTCCCTCTTTTGGATATTTCCAAATATTGTATTCAGGTGTTGAACTCGCTGGAAGACCTGCTCACCAGTCAACGGTACTGGTGCATTTTGATGCTCTTGACTTCCATTAAATGCTTTTTTCAATCATCGGTAAGGGTGATGAGGTTTAAGAAAACGCCGATGCCTAGTGTACACTATTTTTCTTCCATGTTTCATTTGTATGTAGCTTGTGTCTTCTTCACAAATGGGGCATGCACGATGGCCCTTAACACTATAACCGCTCAAATTCCCATATGCTGGAAAATCATTAATGGTATAAAAAAGCATTGCACGCAAATTAAATGTCTCATTTCGAAACCCATCAAACACTAAAACCCATTCATCCCACAACTTTGTCAAGTCTTCAATCAAGGGATTGAGATAAACATCAATGTCATTTCCTGGTTGTCTTGGGCCCGATATCATCGTAGAGAACATCATGTATTTTCGTTTCATGCACAACCAAGGAGGCAAATTCTAAATCACTGGCAAAACTGGCCACGAACTGTGTTGTGTGCTTAAACTACCATATGGATTCATTCCATCAGTGGCTAGTCTAAGCCTAAGATTTCTTGCCTCTTTTCCGAAATCCAGATACAAACGACCTATCTTCTTCCACTGCGAGGAATCAGCCGGATGACTAAGCATTCCAGTACAGTTTCTCCCATTTGCATGCCATGTAAGGTCTTTTGCGTCATCTCCATTAGCAAACAGACGCTTAAACCTTGGAATGATCGAAAGATACCACAACACCTTCGCTGGGGGGCCCTTGTTTGAGTTGTCATCACTACTACACTCCTCATCATCCTTGAGTTTGTACCGTGATACCCCACACCTAGGGCATTTCGACATTTCTTGAAATTGATGTCTATATAATATGCAGTCATTCAGGCAAACATGAATCTTTTGATACTCCATACCCATGGGACACAATATTTTCTTTGCTTGATAGTAACTTTTAGGCAATGTGTTTTCCTCTGGAAGCATGTCGTGCACTACTTGAAGCAATGAACTAAAGCTTTTGTCACTCCACCCATATCTGGCTTTGATATTAACCAGACTTAAAACCGTTGACAACAGCGTCAACAAATTCTTGCACCCTGGATACAAAGGTTTCTTTGAATCAGTTTGCAATGTATCATACATCGGAGCATGTGCTTGCTGAAAAGACTCTTGTCCAAGGTCACGAATCATATCCTCCAAGTGATCTCCCATTTCTACATCAAATGGTTTAGATTGGAACCCACTCTACATGTCTGTTAATTCACTATGCCATATCCATGCTATATAATTTCTCTTAATTGCATCACACAACAAATGTTCCCGTATGTCATCGACTTTTTGCCGTCTCCTGTTCAAACAATTTATGCATGGACAAAAAAACTTCCCATTTTCATTCGGTTAACTTCTTTCTGAAGCAAATTGTAAGAACTGTTTCATGCCTTCCTCATACGTAGGGCTTAAGCGACTTTCATTCATCCAACTTTGATCCATCTAACTAATAACTTCGTCATACTCCAAAACTCATTCAATGCATGAAATCTAACTTTTTCATTTAAGGTGTGACCTTATCCCATTCAGGAAGACACTTTTATGGTAGATTCATGCGACAAGGTTTATCTTATTTTGTTAAATTTGATGAAATTTCGGCATCATTTCGCATTGGTCTCCAAGTACACGACATGAAATCGGTGGCATTAATTCCCCAATAATCAAGTATGCACTCAGAGAACAACTAGAAATGCATTGTACCAAAATTTAATCAAATTAAAAAAAATAATGTTAACCTTAAAACATGGATCTACCATAAAAATATGAGTCTCCCCAAACTGTCTAAACGGACAATTCAAGATTCAATACAATGATTAATGCAAACTGTCCGCAGAAATCATTGTATTCAATCTCAAACGAGAATCTAAGGTTCACTCTTTATGAACAAAACTTGTATCTAATTAATGCCATAAATCAACATACAAAAACAACCGTAACAAAATTAAGCATAAAAAATTTATGAAAAAGTTTGGTACCAGTGGTGATGACCAGAACAATGTGCAGTAGCGAATGTTGTGATCACGATATGAGTCCTATCAAATAGAGGCTAGGCCGCCCCACATATATACTCTTTACCATCGTATAGATTTATAGACATAAGCTTATAAAACTACCCAACATAGTTCATGAACCTTAATATATACCACCGTGACCACTGGCTAGAGCATTGTTGGATCAAGTGGCCTCAGAATAATTAAGAAGCGGGGGTTGAATTAATTATGAACAGGTCTTGACTAATTAAAAAATTTATCCTTCTTAATGTTACTAGATTCAATTTGGCTTTACTAATAAGTTATGAGAAAGTAAGGAATTGAAACAATAACTTAGACAAAAGTAAAGCGTAAATAAAAAGTGCACAATGGAAATTAAAGAGTGTAGGGAAGAAGGAAACAAACACAAGTTTTTATATTGGTTCGGCAACAACCCGTGCCTACATCTAGTCCCCAAGTAACCACCGATTCTTGAGATTTCCTTTAACCTTGTAAAATCCTTTACAAGCAAAGAGCCACAAAGGATGTACCCTCCCTTGTTCTCTTTGAAACACTAAGTGGATGTACGCTCCACTTGAACTGATCCACAAGAGATGTGCCCTCTCTTGTTCTTAATATTACAATCCAAGTAGATGTACGCTCTACTTGTACCACAAAGGATGTACGCTCCAATGTGTTAAGACAAAGAATTTTTAAGCAGTTAGTCCCTTGAATCTTTGTAAGGGGAAACAAAAGATATCTCAGGCGGTTAGTCCTTTGAAATCTTTTGTTCAGAAGAAGGAGGAAGAATCAAAAGAATTCTCAAACGGTTAGTTCTTTGAATTCTTTTGGCAAGAGGGAGAAGAAAAGAATCAAAAGAATTCTTAGACGGTTAGTTCTTTGAATTCTTTTGGCAAGAGGGAGAAGAAAAGAATCAAAAGAATTCTTAGACTGTTAGTTCTTTGAATTCTTTTGACAAAAGGGAGAAGGAATGAAGAAGAAGAATAACATAAGTTTTTGGCTAATGAACTTTTCTTGACAAAGAAAGTATTGAACAAAAACTCATAGAAAGATGTTGAGAATAATTGAATGAAATCAGTTCTATGAATGAAAGGAATCTCTCTTTGAAATTCATGTCATGATCACATATTTATAGTCACTTGATGACTCAAGTTAAAGTTTGTGACTCTTGGTAATTTCTTTAAAACTAGTCACTTTAAAAGTTGTGACTCTTTTGAAAACTAGTCACTTTAAAAGTTATGACTCTTTGAAAACTAGTCACTTTAAAAGTTGCGACTCTTAAAAAATCTTCAGAAACTAATCACTTTAAGAATTGTGACTTTTGGTAATTTAATTTTCAAAATAACTCACTGGTAATCAATTACATATATTGTGTAATCGATTACACAAGTTTGAAACTGTTTTATCACAAGTTGTGACTCTTGAAATTTGAAATCTCAATGTTCAAAACATTGGTAATCGATTACATGCTCATGGTAATTGATTACTGCTTTGTAAATCAGTTTGAAAAGAATGTTGGCTACTGGTAATCGATTACTGCTTTCAGGTAATCAATTACCCGAGAGTAAAACTCTTTGGTAAAAGATTTTTTTTTGAAAAATTCTTTTGGACAAATTGTGCTATTCAATCTTTTCTTTTGAAAAAAATCTTTTTATACTTATCTTGATACTTTTCTTGAAGTTCTTGTATATCTTGAGTCTTCTCTTGAATCTTCACTTTAATCTTGAATCTTGATTGAACGACTCTTTGATTCTTGATACTTGTTTGACTCTTGATTCTTGACTTGAGTCTTTGGCGTCATCAAAATAAATTTGAAAAACATTGCTTCCACTAGCATATGGTAAGATACATATAATAATATATCCTACTGACATTAGTAGTTACTAGTATTTATAAGAATAATCATAGGTTGGATTTCTACACTCAAGACCCATGATCTTTATAGAGACATTGTATATATGCTGTTTTGGATTAGTAAATGGTAATTTAGTCTAGGATGTTATTTGAACAAAGTCAACACTTCAAGGAAAAAACTTTGGATCACAATTGGGCCTAGGCCTAATACATAACAAACTAACAAGTTAAGAGATAATAAAAAAGAAGGAAAATAAAAAATATTTTTTCGAAAGATAAGAAAAAAGATAAGAAAGAACGAAGAGACTGCTCATCCCCTAAGTTGATACATTCATTGGTCTTATAAAAATATTAGTACACTCATTAGTGGGAAAATAGAACCATTTTACTTAAATAACTTAATTATTTAAATCATTTAGTTTTATGAATATTTTTAAAATAGAATTTAGATGCATGAAATTATTAATTAACTTGATTTTCATTTGTCTTGTTGAATTAATTATTTAATTCTTATATTATATAAATGTCTAGAAAGAATAAAAATTGAATATATTTCGTTAAATATTTTATAGTTTTAAAATAATTAAATAATTATATTTTTTATTAGTTTTTTTAAAGCATTAAAGTGACTTATCAACTTTCTAAATAGAATAAAGAAATCGTATATCTATTAATTCACACGGACACGTTACTCTAATTAATTAATAAATTATGATTCAAGTTGGAAAGAAAGAAACAATGACTCAAGTTGGAAAATAAAAATATCTTTTTAAAGCATTGAACTGCTTATCTTTTTCGTAAGAAGGAAAATAAAAAATATCTAACTATTAAGAGCACAAAGCCTTAAGAAAGAAACAATGACTCAAGTTGGAAAGGTAGATCAATATCCTTTAACTTTTCACTTCTAGATCATATTTTTTCGTAATCCTAATCTCACACATTGAATTAATGTCCAAATATGCTAATGTAAACTAGTATCAATTCTTTTGCAATTAATTCTTTATTCACCGAATGATTAAGAACCTTAATTCCTTATGTGTTTTCACTTAGCAAGCAAGCATTAGGTTGACAATTCATAAAGATGCACAAATCATTCAATTGTAACGTCAAACACCAAACCATAATATATTATATAATATATCTAAATGACTGTGTCTTATTCTTAGCATTATCTAGTCTTAAATTACAGGAAAACATCCATGTATATCATAATATCAATCCATGTAAAATGTTCAAATGCAAGTTTCTTGTTTTATTCGGGGTTCAAGAGAATCCAAGGAAAATAATTATAATAATAAATTCATGTACCACAAATAACCTGCAAAAGCAAGTTTCTTGTTTTGTGCAGAATTCATAATCATTCGAATTGACTAAGTGTCGCTTTACACCACGAGGAAAATTAGATCGAATTAACTTGTTTAAAAAATAATGATTTTCTTAACTTTTTTCAAGAACTGTTTTAACCAATCATTTTCGAAAAAAAAAAGGGAAGCAAAATAGTATACTTTACACATAAGAATCACGTTGGTAATTATTTAACACATATTCTTTTCTTATCTAATTATTTAACACTTTTTTTGGTAATTATTTAACACATATTCCTTATCTAATTATTAACACTGTATTCCTTCCTTAACACATAATCCCTCATTGGATAACTCTCAAAAATTAGGAGCCACACATTTCTTTGAAAGAAAATCTACCTATAACTTGCTAGTTGGGTTGAGAGCCTTGATTGTGTTTTCAATCAATTAATAAAGGACAGAAGAAAATTATCCAACTTTGAACTCATTGGAACATAGTGTCCTACACTATGAGACACACCAACCCCACCTAATACGCACTTTTCTGTCTTAATGTTTTAATACATTCTTTGGATATAAGCCTAATTCAAGGCAGCATTGAATTGTTACCATTCTTTGACCAGCATTGAACTGTTACCACACAATCAATGCGAGTTTGACCACAAGAAGCCTCCACTACTCATACGATGAAAACAAGAACTTAATACCGTGAATGTCATGGAATCCCTCACATTCTCTTTCTCTCTCTGCTTTATCCTATCAATCCTAACGAATAAAAAAAAAAAAGGAAAAGACAACAATAACGAATATCCCTCACATTCAAATTCAGGCACACAGGCACGAAAAAGAACACAAATTAGGTTTTCAAATTAAAATCACAGGAAACATGTTAAACCCTAAAAAAGACATGGAAGGGCAAAAGCATAGTAGGGTTGAGAGAAGACTCATGAGTCACAAGTGAGTGAGAAACAGAGCGATGAAGCTGCGAGAGAAACAGTGTTGTGCTGTGCTTTTCTCTAGAGTGGGTCATGACATTGCGGAATGTGGAAACGGACAAATTACTCGTGAGTGGTGAGTGGTGTTAAGTAGTGTGTAGTATAAAAGCTTAGTGTGATTAGTTTGATTAGTAAGTGGACAACTACTATAAGTAGTGTGTAATAGCATTCTGTTAAATAGTTAATGAGAATAAGTCATTCTTTCATCATTTGTGTTAGCATTCCATCTTTCTCTTTCAGCTCTCTCTCTTTAGTTTCCCTAACAAAGTGGTATCAAGAGCCAAATCAAGATCCATCTGTGATCTATGACCATGGCCCAGAAAAGCTCAGCCATCTCTCTCCCCACAACCCTCCCCATCCTCGACGGCAAGAACTGGAGTCGGTGGTGCATCCAGATGCGCGTGATTCTTGGGTATCAGGAGGTTCTGGAGATTGTGGAGGAGGGATTTCCGACGCTCGACGAAGCACCCACCGCTGCAGAACGCACCGCCTTCAAGGAGAACAAGAAGCGGGACTGCAAGGTGATGTACATCCTTCATCAATGCGTGGATGAAGCCCATTTTGAGAAGATCGTTGAGGCATCCAGTGCTCATGCGGCTTGGGAAATTCTGCAAATGGCGAATGAGGGAGCGACGAAGGTTAAGAAGGTGAAATTGCAGACAATGCGACGACAATACGAGCTGATGGCGATGGAGGACTCTGAGACCATTGCAGCGTTCTTCAATTGTGTGCTTGTCCTCACGAATGCAATGAAGGCATACAGCGAGGAATTGAAGACCTTGACGATTTTTAAGAAGATCTTGCGGTGTTTGGCTCCAAGATTCGACCATGTGGTTGTTGCCATGGAAGAATCTGGGAAGGTGGAGTCCATGACGATTGTTGCGCTTCAAGGTTCTCTCGAAGCTCACGAACAACGCCTACTAGAGCGTACCGCAGGTCGAGCTTTGGATCAGGCCCTGCAACCCCAATTTTCATGAAAGAACGATTTTCACCACAAAGGCAACAATAGGGGCAAAGTGAAAGGCAAAGAATACAAGAGTTCATCAGGAAAGGGTTCTAGGAATCATGAACCCTCAAAATCTGATCAAGAGCCAGCTGAATCATCAAGGCGTAGAAATGGGGGAAATCAAAGGTATCGGGGCAAGAAGAAAGTGATTGATCGCAAGAAGCTGAGGTGTTACAATTGTAACAAGATTGGTCATTTCTCCTCTGAGTGTAATGCCCCTGCCCAAGGAAATCATCATGATGGACATGGTGGTGATGATGCCAATTTGCTCAAAGATAATGGTGATCTTGATGAAGATCCTCCTTTGATGATGATGATGACCACCAATTCAGATTCTGGCAATTCAAGAACATGGTATTTGGATTCTGGTTGCTCGAATCACATGATGGGGCATAGGAATTGGCTGGTAAATTTTGATGATTCAAAAAGAAGTGTCATTCGATTAGCTGACAATAGAACAATCGCTGCTCAAGGAATGGGAGATGTCCTGATATCTAAGAAGGATGGAAGCAATGCTCTCCTCTCAGATGTTTTGTTTGTTCCAGGTATGAAGAGTAATCTGGTGAGCATTGGTCAATTGGTTGAAAAAGGATTCAAACTGAAATGTGAAGAAGGAGTTCTGGAGTTGTTTGATCTACAAGGGAAGAGAATGTTAAAGATCCCACTTGCCCAGAATAGAACCTTTCAAGTGGATCTTTCAGTCACTGAATCTCAGTGTATGTCAGCTGAAATTCTGGATAGTGATACTTGGCTTTGGCATCTCAGGCTAGGGCATTTGAATTTCAAAGGAATGAACATGTTAAGATCCAAAGGCATGGTTCATGGTCTACCATCTATTACCATTCCAAAAAAGGTATGTGAAAATTGCATCTTTAGCAAACAACCTAGAAGTTCATTCAGCAGCTTTACACACTCTAGGTCTCAGAACTTGTTGGATGTTGTATACTCTAATTGTTGTGGTCCTTTTGATACACCTTCACTTGGGAACAACAAGTACTTTGTGAGCTTTGTTGATGAATTCAGTAGGAAATTATGGTTGTATATGCTGAAGCTCAAGAGTGAAGTGTTTGAGACTTTTAAAATATTTAAAAGTATGGTTGAAAAGAAGTCAGGGAGAAGCATTAAAATTCCGAGAACAGATGGAGGAGGAGAGTTTTGCTCTACAGAGATGTCCAATTATTGCAAGGAACATGACATTGTTCATGAGATAACAGCACCCTATACTCCTCAGCATAATGGTATTGCTGAGAGGAGGAATATGACTGTGCTTAACATGGTGAGAAGCATGCTAAGAAGCAAGCAACTTCCTCACAAATTTTAGGGAGAAGCTACTACAACTGCTGCCTATGTTCTTAATAGGTGTCCAACAGAAATGCTTATTGGCATGGTCCTTGAGGAAGCCTAGACTGGAAGGAAACCATCTGTGAGTCACTTCAAAGTGTTTGGATCATTGTGTTTCAAACATGTTCCTGACCAGAGAAGGAAGAAATTGGATTCCAAGTCAAAGGTGATGATTTTTGTTGGGTATAATCCCACAGGCTCATATAGACTGTATGATCCTAATGCACATCAAATTGTGTACAACAGAGATGTATATGTTGATGAACAAAGATCATGGAAGGATTATACTGAAAATTTCAGTGTTTCAAGAAGACAAGTGCAGCTCAGTTGGGATAACTCTGAGGTGATTAATGATCCTGCAAGGTTCAATCATGATGCATCCCCAGCAGGAGTCAGAGGAAGACCAGTAAGAAATAGACAACAACCAATGAAACTGCAAGATTATGAGTTTTTTCTTGATAATGCAGTGACTAATGATGGTGATTTGATCCATTTAGCACTCCAATCTGACATAGAGTCAGTCAGCTTTGATGAAGCCATCAACAATGAGGTATGGAGGAAAGCTATGACTGAAGAAATTGAATCAATTGAAAGGAATAAGACATGGGAATTGGTGGTTTTACCTCAGAATAAGAAGCTTATTTCAGTGAAATGGGTCTACAAGACCAAACTCAATCCATATGGCACTATATCTAAGCACAAAGCTAGATTAATGGCTAGAGGGTTTCTTCAGGAGCAAGGCATTGATTATAAAGAGGTGTTTGCACCAGTTGCCAGATTTGAGACAATTAGACTCATTGTGGCTTTAGCAAATCTAAATCATTGGGATCTCTGGCAATTAGATGTTAAGTCAACATTTCTCAATGGTCCACTAGATGAGGAAGTTTACATCATGCAGCCACCTGGATATGAGAGGAAAGGTGAGGAAGAAAAGGTGTTTAGGATGAAGAAGGCTTTATATGGATTAAAGCAATCCCCTCGAGCTTGGAACAAAATTATTGATTCCTTTCTTAGTCATGTGGGCTTTGTTAAGTGCACTGTTGAACATGGTTTATATGTCAAGCAAGAGGTAGCTAGAGATATCACAATCATTTGCTTGTATGTTGATGATCTACTTATTACAGGTAGTGATGTAAAGTTGATTGATCGAGTCAAGAAGCAGCTCAGTCAAGAGTTTGAAATGACTGACCTGGGACTGCTCACTTACTTCTTAGGAATTGAATTCCTGAGGACTGAGTGTGGAACATTCATGTTGCAAAGGAAGTATGTGATTGATATGTTGAAGAAGTTCAACATGAAAGGTTGCAATTCTGCAAAGACCCCAGCTGATATGAATGTGAAGCTTGAAAGTTTCATTGAGGAGGACAAGGTTGATTGCACAATGTACAGGCAGATTGTGGGGTGCTTAAGGTTTGTGTGCCACACAAGACCTGACATTTCATATAGTGTGGGAATGGTGAGTAGGTTCATGAGTGATCCTAGAAAATCTCACTTGGTTGTAGCCAAAAGGATACTGAGGTATCTACAAGGCACTGCCAGTTTTGGAATTCTATTCCCATATCAAAAAGAGAAGGTTTGTCTACAGCTTGTAGCCTATTCAGACTCAGACTGGTGTGGGGACAAGGTGGATAGGAGGAGTACAATGGGTTATGTATTCTTTCTTTCTGGGGTTCCAATCTGTTGGTGCTCAAAGAAGCAGGACGTGATTGCTCTTTCCACATGTGAAGCCGAATATATTTCTGCTTGTAGTGCTGCTTGTCAGGCCAATTGGATTACACACTTGCTGGAAGAATTGAATGTGAAGATGAGTGGGACTGTGGAGCTGTTGGTGGAAAACAAATCTGCTATAGATTTGGCCAAAAATCCAGTCTCACATGGCAGAAGTAAACACATAGAAACTAAGTTCCACTTCCTGAGAGATCAAGTGAACAAAGACAAAATTGATTTGAAGCACTGTAAGACAGACTTGCAGGTAGCAGATATTATGACCAAGGCTTTGAAGATTGACAGGTTCATGATGCTCAGGAAGATGATGTGTGTTGTTAATTCTACAGATTTCTGAGGTTTTTTTTTTCTATAAGCTTTTGTACTAAGGAGGAGTGTTAAGTAGTGTGTAATATAAAAGCTTAGTGTGATTAGTTTGATTAGTAAGTGGACAACTACTATAAGTAGTGTGTAATAGCATTCTGTTAAATAGTTAATGAGAATAAGTCATTCTTTCATCATCTGTGTTAGCATTCCATCTTTCTCTCTCAGCTCTCTCTCTTTAGTTTTCCTAACAAGTGGTGATTTTATATTCTTTCGTTTTATAAATGATATTTCTAATATTGATATTGATCATGAATAAAAGAAAAAAAAAGATTGCAATTCAAAATATGTATAACAAAAATATGTTTTTGTTGTTTATTTCAAACTAATACACAATAAAATTAAACATGCACCAAAAATAAAAACATTTTTATTGTATTTCTTGATCAACAAAAATGTAAAAAACCACAGGGCCAGCCTACTACCTACTTTAGCATGATAATATCAAAATCATGCAGTCCATAAATTAGTGCAACTACGGTTATTTATCCCAAGTTCTTAAATTAATTTTTTTTAATCATAAAGACTTTTGTTACTTTAATGGAATTTTTCATGAAGTTTCATCATTTGAAACTAATTATCGATAAGCATAATGTATGATGTGGGGGTGGGGTCAATTCTCTTTCTTTAATTATTTAAATAAGTAGCTTCAAACAAATAATGACTTCAATAAAAAAAATTTATTGTTTTAACATATAAAACTAAAATTCATTTTCATTTCAAACAAAAAAAATAAGAAAATTTCCTATTTCAAACTATAAAAAATTCTATAGTCCACGGAATATTAATTCTTTTTAAAAAATAATGCAATAATTACTTTTTTTTAAAAAAAGAAATTGTTGAATAGTATAATAATCACTAAACATATGGTTGAGTACTCTTCACTTCATTCTGAGGTGCATGTACAAAACAATCGTGGTTATTTTTATTTTGTCTTCATCTTAAATAAATTATATTAATAATAAATTTTAATTTTTTTATGATATAATTGTTTTTACCAACATTCTATAAAAGTTAAACTTTATTATTAAAAACATTTTTTTTTATTTTCAAATGAACTAATATGCAATAATTTATATAAATGTGTGTTATATTTAAATAATAATCATGAAATAATAAAATTAAAATTATAAAATTTATTCTAAAATTTTCGTTTAATTTTTAAATGTTTACCTTTTGAATTTGTTATTGTTTATTAATTATTATATTTTTTGTAATTAAAATATAATTAATAACTCAATATATGATTTTTTTTAAAATATATAAATAATTAAAGAAAAATAGTTTATATTAACATCGGTTATTTGAAAAACGATGTCGTTAAGCACTTACAACATCGGTTTTCAAATAACCGATGTTAAAACTGAATTTAGTGTGATTTTAACATCGGTTATTTGAAAACCGATGTAAATAACCGATGTCATAAGAAACTTACAACATCGTTTTCAAATAACCGATGTTAAAATTATACTAAATTCAATTTTAACATCGATTATTTGAAAACCGATGTTGTAAGTGTTTAGCGACATCGATTTTCAAATAACCGATGTTAAATCTCATTTTTTTAGTAGTGTGTCTCTCTTTGACTCAATTTTTCATGTGTTTTACACGTTAGAATATGCATAAATTTTTGAAGGCATGCTAGAGTAGGTTTTTCTAGTTTGGGCTAAGGGTAGGATTCTGTTTGGCACTTATTCACAAAGGACCCTAGGGTTGGGTACCTCAATCTCTTTTTTTGTCATAGGAATTGAAATTGATTGTGATTATTTGTAAGAATTCTATATGCATAGTGAAAATCTAATTCAGGTTGAATTACATAATTGGAGTAGTTTCTCTTGAGATAGAGAGTGAACCAGCATAAAAATTAGTGTACATCTTATGTTAATCTTATCTTTCTTTTTCATTGTATTCTTGATCAATTTGCTGAAGTTTAAAGAAAATATCTTTTTGAATTAGAACTTTAGTAAAAGGATTTTGGGTTAAGGGTGATTGATTAATTATTGGTTTTAACAAAAGTTTGTGATAGGATCCTTGGAAAAGAAAGTTTTTCAAAACTCTGTTCTTTTTGTTTGATTTGATTTAGAACCAATTCACACTGCCCCATCTGGGTTTGCGAGTTTCATCATTTTTTTTTTCATAGAGTACCCCCTTATACTTTGTATGATATATTTGAACTACTAGAAAGTAGGCTTTTAACATTGGTTATTAAGGACTTTCAATATTGATTATTAACCGATGTTGAAACTATCGATGTTAATTTATCAATCTTAATATCGGTTGTTTAAAAACCAATATTATTGTAGCAAAAAAAAAACATCAATTTTTTGAAAAAAAAATAGATGCTGTTTTATTCTTACCAACGTCGATTTTTAGGAAAACTGATGTTGTTGTTTATTGACAACATTGATTTTTTCAACAAAAAAAAAAATCGATGTTGGTAAGAAGAAAACAACATTGGTTATTCAAAAAACCGATATTGTTTTTTTCTAATAATATTGGTTTTCCTAAAAATCGATGTTGTTTTATGATTTATTTTTAAATATCATATTTGTTTTTTTTTTAATTTACAACCTATACTAATTAATTCAAATCACAACTTATCGTTCAAAGTTGTATAAAAATGCATAAAGTCAGTCATGCACCAAAAGTTATTAACAAATTATATCAATATATCATGTACTAAGGATAGTTATAAACATTTCTAAACAAAATAACAAATTATAAACAAAAATTTACAAATTGATAATATATTAGAGTAGTAATGTAGTTTAATTATAAACAGAGTTAGAATAAAACAAAGTTAGAAGTTGCATCTTGTAACTCAAATATAATTTGAGTTCCAGGAAGCAAATTTTGTGTTTGTACAAAAGTCCTCCATCCATTTCCAATTTTTGTGGTCTTCCTATGATGATTATAAACTATTCTACATTCTGTCCCTTCCAAGTTCAGATGAGTGAATCTTGTAGCTTTCATAAATGATTACATGGTACTCGGCACATCCTGAAATGCAAAAGAAATTTATATTAGATAACTATATGATATCAAAATTTGACATACAGAGAAGAGTGTTTAATTACTCACCAAATTTTTGCAAGTCACTTTGTACCTAGTGAGTATGACTTTAAAAGTGATTAAGTTAGGAACTTGGCGGTACAAGCTAGGAGTGCCATTTAGGAAAAGCTTTTGGTTCAGAGCTGCTTTTGAAGATGATGAGGAGGAAAACACTTTGTCCATAGTGGGTCAAGGTGACCAGATGATTTCCAGTGAGCCCATAAAACTCTCTAAGTTTCGTCCACCCAGCAAGTAGAGATGGACTCACCAAATCTTGGTTATATGTGACAGAGTGCATGTTGCCACTAGAGTGTATCAGATGCCATGTAGGCTTTAGTTTATCCGTCCATCTTATAGCAAATGACCTACTTAGTTTATCCGTACATTTAACAAATAAATTAATATAAGAAAAAATATTGTTATATATCAAGTCATGTTTATTTTAGAATAGTCTTCAAATAATTTGTGACCTGATCAATAACATGAACAGTGTTGAACATTTCATCTGATTCTTTGTTAATCTTCATCATTATGTTAGTCATTTCCTTCCAATTTTGTTGATGTTCATCCATGGTTTCTAAACTCCATTTACAATATAAACATGACATTAATATGCATGATACATTTGACATACCAATATGATACCAATATGGTATTCCTATTTTGGGGGCCTAAGGCTATGGTAGAATTCTCACACCAGCATAAAGTCTCATTAACAAATACATACACACATAACCATGCAAACCAGAAACAAAACTATGAAACCAAAGCCTATTTTCTAGCAGTGTGTACATAAAGCTACTACCATATACATGAACCAGAAGGCCACAACTATATACAACAGGATGTACTACCATAAGTTAAAAACACATGTATAATTTAACTTCCATGGTAATAACCGTAAACCAAACAAAAATAAAAAACAAACTGTGACACCCTCTACCCCGACATATATATAAATAAACAAAATATATAAAAATATCCGTAACCAAATTCACACAGGTAAAAGGTTCACATTCACTTCACTATTATCAATTAAAACTTATTAAAACATATTCAGCTCAAAATAAGGCCGTCAAAATTTACATAGATATTTTGTTAAATCAGTGAAATAAAATAAAATAGACTAAAATCATGCAATTAATATAAAAACTTATGTCCCACTATCACATCCTATCAAAGCGTTGTGTCTCGACGTCCTTCAGCACAATGTTCCTTAAAACAATTCACCTAGTCATCTGCTCCCCCGAACATAAAGTTCAAGATCTTCACAGGATCCAAACACAAACAACACACGGGGAGTGAGTTATCACATTCTTAACTAATAGAGAAACAAGACAACTAGATATACATATCATATAAACCAAATAAAACTTACTTACACGTAATTCACGTAATTCCACCACTTTGTCATTCACAGTTCACTTTTCATCCATCAATCACACTTTTCAATCATCAATCACATTACAAAAGAATCACACGCTCTGATCAAGACATAATAACACATCAATTTCATAATAAACAATTAGCAAGCGCATGAGACAGTTATGCTAAGACTCAAGCCTATATGCAATGTGGTACCATGTCAGTGAAAAACCACCATGGGGCGCTTAGGAGTACATAACAAGAGACACCACACAATGGATTTGTCAAGTCACTATCACTAAGTAAGATCATAGGGAGACCAGTCAGGGTCACGATATTTTGTGAGAATGCTCCAACCATATGGGATCAGCATAGGCTTAAAGGAGCACTCAAACCCGGTGACCCCCAAGGCCTACACTCCGAAGAGTCCGTCAGGGCCTCTCCCTCCTGATTCAGGTCCAACCCCTAAAATCATTTTAGCACACAGACACTGCTCGTGAACTATACAATACCCACGACCTCACACTCGTGTGTTAAACACGTACAACATATTGCGCTACAATTTAACACTGGTTCCTAAATAGGAAACCTACACTTTCTCTTTAACACTGGTTCCTAAATAGGAAACCTACACTTTCTCTTTTACACTGCGCATTTACACTTTTCTCAAGATAACACTGGTCGGGTTATTGTACAATTCACAGCTTACAACACCAATAATGTCACATCAAGAGTTAATCACACACTTATTCACGACCAAAACTTATTCACAATTTCACATCTCATAATGTCACAATCTACCATCACATGTTTTCACGCATCTCACAATTCAACACCAGTTCTACTTTACACTTTTACTCCATCACAATAACAATATTATAATCTCAAGGCAACATATTATTCCACAATTCATCACATATTTCATTTATAAGCATTGCTTATGAATTATACAATACCACGACCTCACACTCATGTTTCAAACATGTTTAACACAATTGCGCTACAATTTAACACTGGTTCCTAACTAGGAACCTACACTTTCTCTTTAACATTGCACATAAACACTGGTCGGGTTATTGTATAATTCACAATTCACAATATAATTCATGTAACATTAAGTGTTAAACACGTCCACTTATTCACAATCGAATATCATGTCCAACCTTTAACATCACATCAACTATCTCATAACATTCCTAATGATATTCATAAGGTACAACATACACATGTTCATCAAATTTAACCATAATATTCTCAAACTCCAACACTTAATAATTTTTGGAATCATACTATAACACTCTACAATATTATTTACATAAATTATTAATATAAATAACTACCTCTCTATATATAAACTAACATACATCATATTGAATCACAAATTTCAAAGTAAGCTTTCAATGCACAAATTCTAAAATAATTATATGAACACTTTGGTCAATTTCAATTATGATATTAATTTTTTTAAATTATATATAAAAACCTAAAAAGCAAGAAAAAGAGAAAATACAAAATCAATATCTCTCTCTAAATTTTTCCTTACTTTATTTCATCAATTTATATTAATTAGAAAAATGCTCGATTTATAGGGTTCACGCTCAACACAATAGCATATCAATTTCCCAACAATTGGTCTGTCAAACATATATAATTCACTGTAATAATTATAAGGATAAAATGAAAATTGCAAAAACACCTCAACTCATTCCAATTGATATCTCTAAGGATCCCTATACATGTTCTCACTAATCCCCAATTGTGAATAACTCATCCCTTATCTCTGAGCGGTCTCACATGTCTTCAGCCAGCAATAGCAGCATCTCTAGCGGTTCCCTGAGATTCCTCCAGTTATTCTTCCGACTGTCCCGATAGAATTCTCAAACGTCAGAGAGACTGAGAAGAGATCGAAGCCTCCACTTATACTATCTTTATGTGATTCCTTTTTCTCCCTCCACGAATATTATCTCGCAAATCCCAACGGTGAAAGTTTGCGAAATTTAATTCCAAACAACATATCCAAATTTTATGAAAATCCAACGGTTAAAGAAACTGAGATCGCAATTTTACTGAGACTGTTTTGGGTTTCTGCGGGAAAAGAGAAAGCTACGGTGCGAAGGGTATTTCTCTTGGCTCCGACATGTTTTTACAATTCCCAACGGTGAGAATGCTCGGAATTGGGTTGCGAACGTGCTGCTAAAATTTCACGACGATCCAACGGTAAATGAGTCCGAGATCGTTATTTTTCTGAGACAGATTTGGTGGGATGCGAGAAAAAGAAAGGGTTTTGAGAAGAGAAGGGGAAAATGAGTCTTGAATATATATATATATATATATATATATATATATATATATATATATATATATATATATATATATATATTCAAGACGTAACTAGAATTAATTTAGGGAAAGTCTGCTAGAAGTTTTCGTTGAAGATTTTCCATTACAATATTTTGTTATTGTGCATTGTCTTAGCACTCAAATTCATAATAAATCCATGTACAATGAATAATTAGTCGGATTTTACAATAAAATATTGTTTACATGATTTAAGATTTGGAGAGGATAACACACATTTTAATTTTGGAATAAAATATTTGATATTAATAAACTATATTCAATTATTAATTGATTCGAGTTGAGTCATGTGGACCCATTAAAAAAAGATAAAACTATTTGAATACTTACTTTCTCATTAGCATGATTGGTAAATAATATTGTCCCTTAAACACATAGAGGGTTCGACTTGTAGCTCGTGCATATGAAAAAATATATGTTAGAAAGAGTCAATTCGTAAATAAATCTCAGTACCTTTAGAGATTAGTTATAGAATTTTGGTCAAAAAATACTCTAGTTCACACAAAAAGTACTCAGTCTAACCCTTTGTATAACAAACAAATAACTAATTTATCAAGATATTAGTAAAAATAGTAAAGTTGATTAATTTTAATTAATAATGTCATAAAAATAATTTTCATTTAAAAAATATCCACAAAGTTAAGTGACTTAAGTGATGATTACACACACTTTTATAAATATATAATGACACTAACATAATTTAGGGAATACTTTTTCTTACCAATGAGTGTGACTTATTTTTACTCAAATATGAAGGCGGGGTTTATTTGGTTAAAGAGTTACATGACCCTAAAAAATCTTGTTCTTGGATCCCACCTTGTTCAATTTTTTGTAACTTCTAACTTCATTCTCTCTTCCTTCTAGCCAACACAGAGTAATAGATGGAGGATTTTAAAGTTACTCACCATTTTTATCATATATTTTTTTAAGATCTAATGATTGTAATAAGTACCTAATCTTTGTTGGGGAGAAAGAGAGAAAGCCAGGAAAAAGCATATACTAAAATGAGATGAATTGCATTATGAACTAAATTACACAGAGGCTATTTATACAACTCAAGTTCAGCCTCAATCACTGTCTTATCACACTCAACTAACTAAACAAACTACCAAACTTTACAACTAATATTCTGAATTATAACTAACACACCCCCTTAATTCAAAATCTCCATAGGTGAAACACCAAGCTTGTCTCTCAACACTACAAAGCTATTCACCTTTAATCCTTTTGTAAAAATATCTGCCAGCTGCATTTCAGTGCTGCAATACCTCAAATCCAGCTATTTCTTGCTCACCTTTTCCCTCAGAAAATGAAATCTAGTCTCAATATGTTTTGATCTTCCATGTGCTACTGGATTCATGGCCAAATTGATAGTAGATTTGTTGTCTACATACAATCTAACTAGTCTCTGAATTTCCACCTTCAATTCTTCAAGCAAGGAGTCCAACCACAAGGCTTGACATGCAGCATAGCAAGCTGCTATGTACTCTGCCTCACATGAGGATAAAGCCACCACTTGCTGTTTCTTGGAACACCAACTTATTGATGTACCCAGAAACTTGAAAAGATAGCTTGTAGTGCTTTTCCTTTCCACCTTGTCTCCGCACCAATCAGAATCTGAGAAGCCAATTAATTCTGAAATTTCCACCTGGTCCGTGAAACCATCTTAATCAGCTTCCTTAGTAAACAAAATACCATAGCTGAGTGTGCCTCTGAGGTATCTCAGAATCCTCTTGGCAGCAGCCCAATGAGAGGCCTTAGGATCATTTGAAAATCTGCTAATTAGACCCACTGCAAATGAGATATCTGGTCTTGTATTACAGAGATATCTCAATGACCCTACAACTTGCTTGAATAGGGTGCTATCCACTGATTTTTTTTACTCATCCTTCACTAACTTCAAGCCTGGTTCAACTGGAGTGGATGCTGGATTGCAGCTCATCATCTGGAATCTTTTGAGCAGATCAGTTGTATACTTTTGCTGGTGCATGATCATCAACTCCTTTGCTTTCTTGAATTCCATTCCTAGA
Organism: Glycine soja; assembly: GCF_004193775.1. Taxonomy (NCBI): domain Eukaryota; kingdom Viridiplantae; phylum Streptophyta; class Magnoliopsida; order Fabales; family Fabaceae; genus Glycine; species Glycine soja. Next base: position 24,950,334 of record NC_041004.1, read on the forward strand.
AAATATGACAACAATCCCAGATCTGTCATTTCGAATTCAAGCTTCAATTTCTCCTTAAATTTCTCTATAGCCAATGGATTGCTTCCTGTGATCAGCAGATCATCAACATACAGGCACAGAATTATCATGTCTTCTTTGTCATTATTCCTTACATATATTCCATGTTCCTTTTCACACTTATGGAAGCTTTCTTTTATCAGAAAAGAGTCTATTCTCTTGTTCCAGGCCCTTGGAGCTTGCTTTAGGCCATACAATGCCTTATGCAATCTGAACACTTTATCTTCCTTGCCTTTGATCTCAAAACCAGGAGGTTGTTTAACAAACACCTCCTCTTCCAAGGTACCATTCAGGAAAGCTAACTTTACATCAAGCTGGTATAAGGACCAATCTCTATTGTGGGCTAGTGCTATTACTAACCTTATGGTTTCCAGCCTAGCTACTGGAGCAAATACTTCAGAATAATCCAAACCAGCTCTTTGGAGGAAACCTCTTGCAACTAACCTTGCTTTATGCTTGGCTACAGATCCGTATGGCTTTAGTTTTAGCTTGAATACCCACTTCACATCAATAGGAGACTGATTTGAAGGTAGGTCAACAAGATCCCAGATTTGATTTCTTTCAATTGCCCTCAATTCCTCTTCCATTGCAGCCTTCCACTGATCTTGTTGCAGTGCATCTCTGAAATCAATTGGTTCAACATCTGCCAGGAAAGAAAAATGTACAAACTCACTTGCATTCCTCTTTGCTTCTACTTTTTCTTTATCTTTAGTTACTGCTGCTTGGCCAAGAATGTTAGACAACTCCACATGATAGTCTTTAAACTTCAAAGGCAAGTGCCTATCCCTTTGTGGTCTGAGATGCACAGCTGCAGACCTATCATTTTCAACTTCAATTCCAGTTTCTTCAATGATTTCTGCCTCAGTATTCTCCTCTTCAACTAGGGTACTGATTGTGGATTTCTTCTTCTAATCCCAAGAGCCATCTTCATCAATTACCACATCTCTACTTATGAAGATTTTCTTAGAAAATGGTTCAAGCAGCTTGTAGGCACCAGTTGGGTGATATCCAACCAGTATCATAGGTACACTCTTGTCTTGAAGCTTCTTTCTCTTCTCATCAGGTACATGTTTGAAGCATAAAGACCCAAACACCCTCACATGCTTCACTGTTGGCTTCCTTTGTGTCCACACTTCTTCAGGCACTTTATTCTTTAGCTTCTTAGTTGGACTCTTATTCAGTATATAGACTATAGTGGACACAGCTTCTCCCCAAAATTCTGATGGCAGGTGTTTCTCCTTCAGCATACATCTAGCCATGTTCATTACAGCCCTATTCCTCCTTTCAGCCAGTCCATTATGCTGAGGAGTATATGGAGCAGTAACTTTATGAATTATGCCATGTTGGATACAAAAAAATTTGAAATCCTTTGATGTATACTCCCCTCCATCATCTGTTCTAATAACCTTGATTGCTTTTCCACTTTGTTTTTCACTCAACACTTTAAACTCCTTGAATATAGAAAGCACTTCATTCTTGGCTTTTATCAGGTACAACCACATCATCCTACTAAACTCATCAATGAAGGTCACAAAATATTTGTTACCTCCCATTGAACACACTTCCAGTGGGCCACATACATCAGAGTATACAGCTCCTAGCACTTCAATTGCTCTAGTAGGTGATTCAGATTTGAAGGAGTCCCTAGGTTGCTTACTTGTCAAGCATCTTTCACAGATTCTGTGAGGAATTCTGATTCTAGGCAGGCCATCAACTAGCTTTTGTGACTGGAGTTGATGCAGGCCCTTGAAATTCAAATGCCCAAGTCTAGAATGCCAAAGCCAACTCTCATCTTCATTGGCAGTTGATGCTAGACACTGCACATCAGCATTATTCATATTCACTTGAAAGGTTCTGTTTCTAGACAATGGAACTTTGAACACTCTTACATCACCTGGGTCTAGTAAATCCAGAAACTTGTTCTTCAAGGATGCTAAGAAACCCTTTTCAAGAAGCTGACCCAAACTCATCATATTACACCTCATATCTGGCACATACATCACTTCTTCTATTATTGCTAGACTTCCATCACTCCTTCTGAAAGCAACATTTCCAACTCCCATGTCTGCAAATTTTATGGTGCACCTCCTGCTGTTATCAAGATTCACAAGCCAATTCAGATTGCATGTCATGTGATTTGAACATCCAGTGTCCAAATACCATTTTCCGCATCCACATTGCTGCTGAAATTGCATATGGTTGTCATCAACACAACTGCTTCCACATCTGAACCACTTTCACTTTCATTCTGTTGCTTTGCTTGTGCCATATGAGCCTCATTTTTGTTGTATTTCTTCTTCTTTTCTCTTACATCTGCACTTCCACATTCATTTGCAAAATGACCCCAGCCTTGACAATTGTAGCATCTGATCTTGCTCTTGTCAAACCTTCCTTTTCCAGCCTTATTACTTGAACCAGATTCTCCTTTTCTTCCATATGGCATTGAGTGATCCAGAGCAAAGTCAGTTTGATCATTCTTGCCTTGAAATGAAGGATTCTTTCCTTCATGCTTGTTGCTATATCTCTTAGCATTTCCTCTCCACTTCTTGTTCTTCCAACCTTGCTTCTGTTTTGAAGCATACAAGGCTTGATCTTGCAATCTTGCTGGGCTCCTCTCATTCATCTTCAGCTCATGTGCTTCTAGAGAGGCTTGCAGATGCTCGATTTTCATCTCAGACAGGTCCCTTGCCTCTTCGACAGCAGCAACTCTCCCATCAAATCGAGGGGTTAGAGTTCTCATCACCTTTTCTACCAAATCTTGATCCTTGAATCTCTCACCACGTTCTTGCATTTGATTCACAATTCTGAGCAATCTTGTGAAATAATCACAGATCCTCTCATTGTCTTCCACGTGGAGCAACTCATATTGTCTCTTCAAAGCGTTTAGCTTCACTTTTTTCAACCTGTCATCACCAGAACATGCTTTTGCTAGGATATCCCATGCCTCCTTCGACGTTGTGGCAGGTGCAATTTTTTCAAAATGTGCAGAGTCCACATATTGATGCAAGAAAAAGAGTGCCTTACGGTATTTCTTCTTCAAATCCTTCCAAACTTGTCTTTGAGCATCTGGTGTGCTGGCTGTAGGCTCTTCAATCCCATTCTAAACCACCTCATAGACATCCTAAAAACCAAAGAGGGCTCTCATCTGCACACTCCATTTGGACCAGATTTTCCCATCAAGAACTAGTAAATTTCCAGGTACATGGCCATTCATGATGCTATCTTGATCTATCCACACTCAAGCTTTTCCAGCAATCACCAAGATTCTTTTGCAAGATCCAGCAAGATCTGCCAAATCTTGATTCTCAATGCCTCACAGATTGCTTCACTCACAATCTCACAACTCTCAGCTATTTCACACTCGAAGGATCCACACTGTTTGAATCTCTCACCACTCTTTCTCAGTTCACACCTCTCTTATCCCACCTAGTCCCAAGAATTAGTGCTCTTGATACCAAATCTGTTGGGGAGAAAGAGAGAAAGCCAGGAAAAAACATATACTAAAATGAGATGAATTGCATTATGAATTGAATTACACAGAGGCTATTTATACAACTCAAGTTCAACCTCAATCACTACTTTATCACACTCAACTAACTAAACAAACTATCAAACTTTACAACTAATATTCTGAATTACAACTAATACTCAATGAAGTAATTTATACATAATGTAGAGTTTACAAATTAGATGTATTTTATATTATAACTATAAAATAATTGAGAGGTAGTGTCATTAAAGTTCCAGATTCTCTATATCCTTCATGTATGGAATGAGATTTTATTGTGGCATTTCAATGGGCAAAACCAGTTAGCACTTTCACGCAAAACAGAATTCCAGCATAAAAAACTTACGGAAAATCAAACCAGGTATGTATCAAATTAGTCAATATAAAGAGATTGCTTGTGGCAGTAGAAACCAGAAACAACTCTTTCCACTTCTCTTTTATTTCTCCCTTCTTTTGTTGATCACCATCATAGCCTTGGAAACTATGAAACTAGAATTGAAGAAACTTAAGGAAGACAACAAGAAGAGGGAAATGACCTTGTTCCTGCATCAGTGCCTTCGTGCCAGGAGGCTTGAGCCTAATGATAACATGACCGCGACTGATTGGGATGTTCTTTTGTAGTCTTTGATTGAAAAGAACCTGAGAGACATTAATAGAAGGTAGGAAGCGATGAAAGCTAATGAAAAGACACCATACCAACCCCAGACGCAAACACCCGCACTAGCGATAGTACCAGAAGAAACGACACTGCTGAATGATGGTGATGATGGGTCCAATATGAATGCTAATGGGGATGATGAGATGATTATGCCTCCATTTGGAGATGATGCTAATCCACAACTCTAAACGTGGCTTTTCGCCTTATACCTGTTGTTACCTTTAAAAAAAGCATTTGCTTGTAATAAGTCTTTAAATTGGGCTCATCATGTCTTTTGTTCAATTTTCATTAGCTTGGTTTTTTACTATCATTGTGTGTAAATGTTAAGACAAAACGGTAAGTCATTAATTACTGTCTAGTCTTCACATTTTATATTCAGTCATTCAAATAGTCATCATGTAGCATTATTGGCTTCCTATGTTTATTTCTTTTGCCAGAAGTTGGTTGATCATTATGGTTTGTGTTTCGTTTTTATAAAATGTAATTTTTAGTTGAAGAAGTTAGTAGTCCTTTGGTGTGCGGTTACCTCATGTTGTAATACCCTTATTAAAAGTTCTTTGTTTCATTCTCTATTATATTCTATTCTAAGTATTTCACAAGTTATAGTATATAATAAGGTTGTTTTTTCGAATTCAAGTCGCAGTTCTGCCTGCGTCGCAGTTATCAAAATTTAATCACAAAAAGATATACCAGAAATTGATGAAGTTAATTAATTCAGTTTTAAATATTTCCAGTATTATGATATTGTTGTGAGATTTTAATTGTATGTGGACCACAATTTATAACCTTCATACATGACTGGTGACTTTTTATGCAACCAGTTGAATATATAGAGGGAGAGAGCGGATCCACTTATTCGAGGGACTAAGTTTAAAAAATGGTAGATTAATGAATTAGATTAAACAACTAAATCCCTCCACGTGACCTTTTGTCTTCCTCCTTCCTAAGACCTTATGTCTTCTATCGATTCTCCATCACCTGGAAGCATTTTGAGCTCTATAACAGTAATAGGTACCGACAAAACGTGACCTCTGTCTTTGGGTTTCTTAGAAGATCTTCTATCATCTCATCTTGTACCAGTAATAGGTACTGACAAAATGTGACCTCTGCTCTTATGATTAAATTTGACTAATTAAATGTATATTTCTCCCGATTATTATGATCAGGTTCAAATTATAGGACAATTGTGCACGTACTATAACCTGAACAGTCATCCACAAGGCTTGGGTTAAAAATAAAACCGTGGAACCAGCACATTATTACTGCACAATTTGCTGTTAAAAAAAATAAATATTCCACGACGGTTCTAAGGAAACGATCGTCGTAGAAACGTGATGTTTCTAAGATGGACCTACAAAGCAAACCGTAGTAGTATTAATTCCCTATTTTACGACGGTCGTCGGCAACAGAAGATCGTAGTAGTATGAATACAAGTCTACGACGGTCCATGCTATACAACCGTCATAGAACACGTTTATCTCAACGACGGTGTTGTTACGTGACCGTAGTAGTATTAACACCGTCTCTTACGACGGTTGTCCGCAACAAAACATCGTTGTAGTGATAGGACCCTTCTACGACGGTTCTGGGAAAACAACCGTCGTAGTCTGTTGTTATTTCTACGACGGTGGTGTCCCCATGCCCGTCGTAGTCTGTTGTTACTTCTACGACGGGGCTGTTGACAGCCGTGTTTGAATTGTGGACCTTACTACGACGGTCCTTTGGAAATAACCGTCGTAGAACAAGATTATGTCTACGACGGTGCTGTCCTTATGACCGTCGTAGTCTCTAGTAAGTTCTAAAGACGGGGCTGACCGACAGCCCGTCTTAGAATTCTGTAATATCTACGACGGTTTTCTATAACCGTAGCAGACAACGACGGTCTTCAACCGACGTAGTATACCCATTTTAACCGACGTTGAATTCTGCTTTTGTAGTAGTGAGTTGGCACGAGAATGGTAATATTTATCTAAAAAATTGATTTTGCTCATTTAATTCATGCATACATAGATTATAACTTTTAGATTTCATTATTTTTTAGTATGTGAAATTTTATGTGAATTTGATTTTAGTCCCCCAAATTTTTAAAAATATATTTTGGTTTCTTAAATTCTAAAAAATACAGTTTTAGTCCCTAAGTACAAAATTTGAGAGAATAAAATTATATTTTTCAAAACTGATCTAAGTCCCAAAACACTAATTAAATTTGTGGAAGTAAGTTTTTTTAAATATTTAAGAGAATTTTCTTTTGGAATTTGAGGGACCAAAATTAAATTCATCCTTATTTAAGGATTGAAAACATAAATAAGTCCAAGTTTTAATAGTATTTTAAGATTGTCATCATAAATGACAACGAGATCACTTGTCAAGAAAGGAAAAAATGGCAACTGGATTTATACATTGAAATGTCTCTTCATGCATGGAAGTGTACAGAATCCGGCACTATAATGATATTTAACTTTTTTTTTTTACAGGAATGGTATGTAACTTTTAAAATTTCATTATGTAAACTTCCATACGTGAAACATCAATTAATTTCATGTTTGAATAGGTAAGCTTTAATAATATTTAATTGCATTTTAACAATTGTCATTTGAGTAAGACTCTTCATATCATATATTTACAGTAGACTACTAAATGATATATTGATTGTATGACCATTTTAAGAAAAAAAAATTAGAATTTTTTTTATTGTATGATATATTGATCGTATGACCATTCACGAATTCTAATATATACAATGAATGCATAAATGCATGAATTTATCATAGTGCTTATAAAATAATCGTGAACGTATGTGACGTTTTTTAAATTAGCTAGATATAAGACTAAGTGAACATAACAGATGCACGTGAAATGTAGCTACACATATTGAAGAAAAAAACTTGTAAATTTTGTGATGATGGCAACAAAGTTGATTCATTAATTAATAAGGATCCAATCCATATTTTATAAGATGGATTTGAATCTCGTAGCCAATGTTAGAATCTTGCTAGTAGACAATTTGTTATATGTATCTTTATAAGTGTTCTTCGATCTATGTTATGTGGTCCTAGTGAGCCTTCTCATTGGAACTCAATTCACTTAAATTTTTTATTACAAAAATAACAGTAATCACATGACATATATACATATCATTAGGGATGCATATATATATATATATATATATATATATATATATATATATATATATAAAATTTACATTTGTTGCTTTTGAATTTTTATATCTATCCAATAAATGATGTAAAAATCACTTTCTACATCAGTTGGTGAGGATACTTGATGTAGAAAAAGTATCAACTTTTTCACATTAGTTAAGGTGAAATTTGATATAAAAATGACTTTATACATAATTTATGATCATAATTTATGTATAAAGTTTTTTTTTCAGCTCTACTAAAATAAATGCATTTTCTAAAACATATCAAATCACATAGCATATGTACAATTGACAATAAATTGCTATACTTTCAAAGCCAATTTCACAAAAGAATTAATAATATTTTTATTTCGCAAACTTTTTCAGAGTTCATAAACTCTGAACAAATAATTTGACCAATTAAAGTCCCTACACTTTTCTCTATCAAAAAATTTTTGAGTCCTTGTTGCCTAGGTCATTAACTAATGGCATGTATGTACACTTGTCTACTTTGCAGTTGCCACTTGTTAAGGATGTTGTGACATGACACAATTTAGTTGACAAGTTTGCATTTTGTTTAATTTAATATTTAAAATACCTTTTAATTCATAATAATAATAATTTAATAAAATTTTATTAAACAAAATACTTATATATGTTTAGTTCTTACCCCCAAATTGTTGCCTCCGGGGCGCTTAATGTTATTAGAACTAGCTCAGATCAGTCAATCGAACCAGTTGGCCTAGGAACCCTACATATGGCCAAACTGAGCAACATACTAGATTGAAAATGCAATGGACTTGGGTTGACTTGGCTGATTTTACACAAAATAGGTGACCCATCAGTTCATTGAGAGAAAAGAGTCGAAAAGCTTGTGACAACTGATTGAAAAAAAATGTGATTAAATACAAAGCTTTTAATTATTCGTTGAAATATAGATAGTATGAAACAAAGATAGGTGACCATCGTGACTTTGTGAGGGACAAAAAAAAAGAGATGATGAAGAGATTAAATAGAAAGAAGAAGAATTTTTTTGCTACAACGACCATCACTTTGTTTCACAATGGAGCAACTTCTCATAGTGACGACTGCGTTTCATATACGCTTTTCAATTGCAAATATTTGCATTTAGGGTTTTAAATGTTAAACTGGTCGGTTCATCACTAAGCCCACAATGGTTATTTTATCTATTTCTATTTGGAGCTTCTTATTGTCAAAGTAATTTATATTGAGCCCAAATTATTAGCACTTTTTTAATTAATATTAGCCTAACAAATGTCTTTTTAATAAAAAATAAATTTCTTGCTTTCTAGTTTGGGCAACCTCAAAAAACATTGTTCTAGGGTTCCTTACACCTTTTGAAGTTATAAACGCATTATTAGCACGTCATAAACATCTTCTCCAACCTGAAACAATGGTTGTTGATGACAATGTCAAATACACCACCATCCTCTTTGTTGATGACAAGCCTCTTTGAAAAAAGATGATAGGACTCACAAATCAAGAGGGGGGTGAATTGGTTCTAAATCAAATAAAATAAAACAATGTTTTGAAAAAAACTTTCTTTTTCAAGGATCGTATAACAAACTTTTGTTCAAACCAATATTTAATCAATTACCCTTAACACAATATCTTTTTAAAGTTCTTATTCAAAAAGATATTTTCTTTAACCTTCAGTAAATTGATCAAGAATGCAATAAGAAAGATAAGATCAAGAGAAAATGTACATCAATTTTTGTATTGGTTCACTCTTTATCTCTAAAGAAGTTACTTCAATAATCTAATCTAAACCGAATTAGATTTTCACTATGTATATATAATTCTTACAAGCAATCACAATCAATCTCAACTCCTCCCAACCCTAAGGCCCTTTGTGATTAAGAGCCTAAGAGAAATCTATCCTTAGCCCAAACTAGAAAACCTATTCTAGCATGCCTTCAGAAATTCATGCATATGCTAACAACATGTAAAACACACAAAAATTAAAACTTGAGTCAAAGAAAGACACAACCTGATCAATCACACACAATAACCTTTTTGCTTGAGTGAATGAGTCTCTTCTTGATCTCACAAGTAATTCACAAGTCACTTTTTACCATGAAAGCTTCAGAAAAAACAAAGTCTAGGAGTTGAGTCACACACTTATTCTAAGTATTTTTTATTCTCTCTTCTTCCTTCATAAAAGTAAGAATACAAGGTGGTTATTTATAGAGAAAACAATTATAACCATCTGTAATTGATTAAATATCCAATGTAATTGATTATTTCGAGGAAGTAATCGATTATATTAACATTTTAATCCATTAAAGTGTTCTTCCCAACGTTTGAAAAACTTTCAAGAACAGTGTAATCGATTAGATTCTTGATGTAATAGAGTAAAGTGTTCTTGATCACTTTTGGGAACACCTTTATGAACAAAGTAATCGATTACGATCATCTGGCATGGTAATCGATTAAAGTATAGACTCATGAAAAATCAGACATGGTCTCACTTGAACTATGTAATCAATTATGATTAACTGGTAATCGATTGAACCGAAACTATAATATCTCTGCAAGCTACAAACACATGTGTAATTGATTATGATCAGCCTTATAATCGATTAAAACAGAGAGTTTTATGTATTGAAGAAGTTTTTAACTTTAGGAACAATCTTCCTATCTCTACATGATAATGCATTATGTACATATAAAAGGTAGAGACTAAGATGCAACCACTACTAGAAAATATATTTTTAACATTGGTTGTTTTAGACTTTCAACATCAGTTTTAATCGATGTTGAAACCACCGACGTTAATATTATCAATGTTAACATCGGTTTTCAGAAAAATAATGTTAACATACACTACATGACATCAATCTTTACAAAAACTAATATCATATGGTAATAAATATACAAAAAAGAAAAAACTACAAAAACAACATCGATTTTGGTCAAAACCAATATTATAAGGTGCATAACAACATCGGTTATGAAAAAATCGATATTGAATTATGTATTTTGAAGTGCTTTCTACATTGATTCTAAAAGAACGATGTAAAAAATGCCTTTATAACATCATTTTTTGGCAAAATTGATGTTGAATGTACTTACGACATCGGTTTTGACCAAAACCGTGTTGAAAATATCCTTTAACTTTTTACAACGGTTTTAGACCAACCAATGTTGTTTTATGAATTTTTTAAAATATTTTATTTGTTTTTAGAATGAACCAACTAGCAATTAATTAAAAATATATTAGTTTTAAATTAAAATATTTAAAAACATTATTTTCATTATAATATCACATTACTTACAATCTCATACTATTAATCTAGAAACAAATTTAAATGATAGTTATCAAACTGTAAACTATAAATATTACTCATTTTCTACTTAGTCAGATATATATCCTACTACAAAATAAGTAAAAACTAGAATTTTTGCATTTGAAAAATAAATATTTTTTTCTCTTTGTCAAGCTAGTGCCTCACAATAACACAGTCCCAGACTCTTTCCTTTCACGAATCCTACAACCACAAAAAATCATCATAAATATAAGAGGGTAAGTTGCATCATATTTTGAAGAAAAAAACTCCTCATTCTATAATTGGTTAATTCTAAAGAATAATATTATTCAAGGATAATACAAACTAGCAACTATATAACATTAACTGAGTCAGGCAATGATATAGAATATAAGACGGATAATCTTGGTCAGTATATAATCATGCATGTAGTAATACTATCATAAGTAGGGTCAACATTTAGTAAATTATGTATTAATTATTACAATTTCCCTCAAGAAAATGGAATAAAAAAAGTCAACTATTATACTGGTTGAACATGGCTAATAAACTAATAAGCTCATAACCGAACAAAGTATTATCTCTATCTATAACTCTATCCAGAAGTAATATACTAGTTGATGAGTATGGACCCACGTGGCCCACCATTAGTTGTTGTTTTCTTAATACTTAAATGCACTGATTGGTCGAGGAGTAAAAAAGCTAAAACATATAAGAGAAAAATTTTGATTTTCAAAAATAAAACTTGGGAATTATTTTGTTCTTACCTTTTTTTTCTTGTTCAAATTTAATTTCTGTTTCTCTTATATCTTTCCAAGTAAACAAGTAGAGGGTTTTTTCTTACTTAATTATACAGAATTTTTAATTTTTAAAATTTAATTAAAAAACAGTTTTAACTAACAAATTGTTCCTTCTAAAAAAGTTAACAAATTGTTAATTTTTAAAATTGAAACTGCAATCTCATTAATCAATCATTACATGTTTAATTATTTTTTTTCTCAATATTGAGTCAAGTAACTACACCCGTCATGGCATTTTTCTGCAGTATATTTATGTCCAAGTGAGGGCATAAAGACATTAATAAAGTCAAGTAAAATAAATCTTATATTACTTGAATCATGGGGATGTAAGTGAGCTCTAGTTCCAGAATCAGTATTTAGAATGATTCATATAATGATTTCATTCACAAAGCTTGATAGTGGCCCCATTTTAATCAAAAGATCCAGAATTGGCAGTCAGATTATCAGCAAATTTTAAGTGTTAAAAGATAGTCTAAAGTCTAATGGTAGAAGCAGTACCTGTAATTTTGCGGAAATAGTCACTTAGTTTTTGCAGCTTCTTGAGAAAATTCTAGGAAAAAAAACCGATAATTTCCCAAAATTTAATCATTCCGAAACAACTAAACAAGTACTTATTCACTACATATTGAAAAAGCTGTATTTACATAAAAAAAAAAAGAAGGTTAAATTATTCTAGAGTCTATATTATAGGTACTTATAAGCTCTATTTACATAAATTCTATGAATCCAAAAAATCACATTTCACACCTTGAGTAAAATCACTTTTAATCTCTATTTACATAATCTTCTCCCTAAGCACTTGCAGGAGGAAAACAAATCAAACATGAAGCTGAGGAAAACTTACTCCAGCTTTGTTAAGGTAGGCATGCAGAGCATTTCTAAGATATCCCATAGACTTACAAGGGAATCAACACTTCCAACAGCAAAATATTTATGACAGTAACGTGACATTATTTATTTATGTCCTTATAGATACTTTTGTATGAAAATTAAAGATATTCTATTGAAGGAAATGAACACATATATAGGGTGAATCCTTAAAACTTACATTGGAGTGGATGTAGTTTAAAAGCAACATTCTATCTATTTTTAAAAGACAAATCAGGTTTCAATGCATGGAAATTGTAAGTCACTCTTACTCAACAAATATAGTAATAAAAAAAATATTAATAAACTTAAATGAAAAATAAGAGTACAAGGATATGTTTATATAAATACAACATATACTAATGGGTCAATGGGCTCAATACAACAAGAATACACTAAAATAAGTATAATACATGTATTTTACCAATTAAACTGGTAACAGATAATGAAAGGCAAGTTGATCATAATTTTCAAGGTTCAATATCATCTCTTATCCTCAAAAATAGGCTTTGATAAACTGCCAGAAACAGACCAGACAGCAAGAATGAAGTATAAACTATATAATACCTCATAATTGAACTTGCGCCTATGAATTGGTTTGAACTTCCCGAACATCCAGTATTATTAATTCACACAAAAATAACCTGACCAGGTTCTAGCATTTTGTTCCTTCTGGTGACCTTTGAATTTGGATTGGTTAAATTTTCAATTTGAATTAATATTTTACGTTTCAAATACTTTTCGAAATGAAAGGAAGAAAATGAGATATTACCATGTAATCTTTGCAGTCATTCTTTGCTCATCTTTATATATATATATATATATATATATATATATATATATATATATAGAACTCTCTTAATTGAAAATTTAAATTATTTAACCTCCCTTCCACATACCCCTCGATCCAAATATATATAGCACAAACTGATTATAGAATGAACAAAACCTCAACTAGATCCTATCCGAAAGGTAAAACAAATCCTCATTCCGGTTATCCGAGTTTCAATAATTGGTTTTCTTCCCATTCTTCAATCACAGGATCATGCCTATAGTGGCAACTGCCAAGGTCAATTATACTGAACCATGTTAACAGATTTTACAAGATTAACTACAGAACAAGTTCTTGTCCATTCAGCACAGATGCAAAAACTTGTACACTCTTCCTGCGTCGATTTCCAGTTGAAAGCACCTATTGATGGTTGACTAGTATTTCTCAAGAGGAAATGACCGTGCACGCGAGACTTCGAATTGTAACTCTCTTAGGTTTCTTAGTTACTTAAACAAACCAAATAACTCAAAACGAAAGCTCCGATTCCATTATCTAGTGGCTTCCAATGCATACTCATTCACGTAAATAACTAAAAGAAAGCATATGGCGTTGTTTATGGCATACTCGACGCCATCGAAGGAGAATGACTCGTAGAATTGCATGTCCTTCTTTATGGCCTACTCGGCATCATGAGAAAGGTTGCAAAGTAAGGGAACTCGAGGGTTTAGGGAGCAATTTTTATAAAAGATTGAAAATCGATGCTGCTAGCAAGAACTCAACAACGTCGCGTTTTTAACATCAGTTTTTTCAAAAATCGATGTTAACATCGCCACATTAACATGGATTTTTCAAAAAATAATGTTAACATCGATTTTTTCAAAAATCAATGTTAACAACATCAATTTATTTACAAAAATGTCACACTACTAGAATAATGCTTTTTTACAACGTAGTATCTAAGTCGGTTATCCACAACCGCCTTAGATAGTGGCGCGGTGGCAAACTTGTAATTATCAAAGCTGAGAATAATTTTTTACAACGTAAATTCTAAGGCGGTTATAAATAACTGTCTTAGTAACTCGCTGGGTGGTATTTTTGTAAATATAGAAAAAACTTCAACGACGGGTCAGGCACCAAAGCCGCCTTTGTTTTATTTCCCTCAAATTAGGGATTTTACAGCCATCCCTTTCGACTCTTCACCCAGCGTCCCCTTTGGTCTTCACCAGCATCCCCTGTCTTCACCAAGTGTTGAAAGAGAAGTTTGTGACCCATCATCACTAAGCCCTGTCGAAGAGAAGTCTGTGACCCATCACTAAGCCCTGTTCAAGGTGTGTCGTGCCGCAGTCCGATTGTATGAACTGGTAAGTACCCATGCCCTAGTGTTGCTTGCTTGAAAATGTGTAATGAATGGCATTGTCAAGACACGGTTTTTGTTTCGCTGGTAGGTAGGGGCTTTTATTTTGCCTTTCTCGATTAGCAACACACGGACGAAGGGCAGCTTGCTTGTGGCTTCAAAATTTGAAAGGTGAGTTTATCCTGATCCCTGAACCCTTTCTTCGTGTTGCTAGTGATTTTACTTTTTTTTATCTAATACAAAAACTTGAGGCTTGTGGTCATGTGCCTTATTTCTTCCTATTTAGATTGTTGTGTGTGTTTGTATCAAGTAATTCAAATTTTCTTTTGACTTGGGAGTGTTATTACCTATTTTCTTATTAGTTGTATCTGTGTCATCTTTGAGAATGATGAGTTTTTAGATTAAGTCCATATGTCACAGCCAATCCCGCGATACCTTAAAAAAAAGCACATTTGAAGTAAAAAAGGAATCAAGTTTTGTGCTTAGTTTCATAAGGAGTCAAGTATGACTAGTGAATGTATGTAGTTTGAAGTACTCACCAGGATCAGTCATTGAATTTGGAAAAGATATCAAGAAAACCAAACAGGAGGCAAATGTGAGAGTGGATAAAATATCCAATCTGAAATTCAGCCATTCAATTGCAGTAGCACTGTATAATTTGGGCTGGGAATATCTGTCTATCAATTTCATATTTATGTCATTAAATCTTGATTCTTGCTCAAAGCTTCTTATGGTTGTTGATCCAGAAATTGTTTCAGAAAAATGTTGTATTACTGGAGCTTGGCATGTACCTACTAATCGTGCCAACTCCCTTGCTGGTGCAGAATAGTATCGCTGCATTTATTGAAGCACTCTGTTAGCATATATAGTGATATTATTGGCATAATAATATCAATGAGTTTCATTTTGCTGATAGAACACCAGTTGATAAAGTAATAAAATATAATATCAAACACTTAAATCGCAGACAATGCAGCAATACACTTGTTGTCCCAGAGGCAAAAGTCTCCTATTACACAAATACAACAATACAGTTGTTGTTCCAGAGACAATAGTCTTCTACGGAGAGTATTCTTTGTCCACAAATAGAAAATAATTTCACACTTCCTAATTACACACCTACTATTAGATAATATATCCTTAATACATAACTACCTGTAACTATTTTCTACACATAATGGTCATCCTACAATTTCTAGTATAGAACTAACTGTCATAACTGCCCCTAATCCAGTTCCTAAAATTTTATTCCTCTCAAAACTTATGTAACAAAATTTAAATACACATTAAACACGTGCCTTGGAAAATAAAATAGGAGGAATGAAAGTCAAAATTAGATTCATTTGGTGACATTATCCAAAAAGCTACCTGGTACCATATGCATGCTGTCGTGACTGGAAACAATACTATAAACACCTGCCATGCAGCTTGAGACATCACAACAATATTTCCCAATATTTGAACCAGATTGAAGACAATTGCCCATACTAGATTTGAAATGTTCATATCTAGTGCATTTTGGTCTGTGGAAGCCTGCAATAAGGTCATTTGTAAAAAAAAATAAAAAATAGAGGAATCAAACTTTCAAAACAATGCAATAACCTGTATATCAGGTAAATAAGGTGTCTTTTAAAATTAAACCATGAAAATTTTCAACATAGTATGACATACTCTATTAAGGATTTGCCCACTCGGGGTGGCATCAAAATATGATATTGGTGCTCGAAAAATGCACAAATGCATTTTATTGAAGATCACAGTGGCTGTCTTGTATCCAGCTATCACAGCAAGAAATGCTCTGGCAAAGGTGAAAATGGAACTTCCAATTGCCAAAGCAACATAGACAACCATAAGTTTAAAGCTTCCAATATCAGGTTCTGCAGTTGTAGACATAAGAGTAGCCAAAATCATCCAATAATTGCTAGCAATTTGAAAAGCCACAGTGAGTATCGTTGAAAGTAATATGAAGGGTACAAGAGCTCCTCCATAAGCTGTTGTGATGTATTTCTAGTAGACATTAAACCCTACTCTACCCTTTTCCCGTTCTTCTTCTTGAACTAGTTGTCCTTTGGGTTCAACTATGTCATCTGACGTATCATTTTGATCATATACCACATTTTTGTCAAGTTCAAAACAACTTACTGAACTTGTGTCCTCCTTGGTGGTAGTTGATGTTTTAAATGTTGGCCTTCTCTCCAAGGACTTGATTGAAGACAAAGCTGCTTTGTGTGCACCTACAAGTTCCATAAAATCAGTGCCTGACCTGAGAATGTCATTGTATTTTCCTGATTGAGTTATTCTTCCTTCTCTCATGACCTAAATAAATGGTAAGCAAGAGAAAAATACTGAGAAAATAGTAAATTGACTAAATGCTGATTTTTGAATTCTTTAGTGAGAAGTCTATGATTCACTCACCAATATTAGATCAGCATCAGATAAGAACTCTACTTGATGAGTTATATAATTAACAGTTTTTGATTTTAAAAGGCCAAGCAAGCACTCCTGAAACAATGTAGTGTAAATGGAAAATTAGATAGCATCCTGTACATCCATATACATAACAAAACTAGTGTAATTCTGTTTGAAGTATATCGCCTATTACAAAAGAAAGTAGAATCCATTTCTGGGAAGCTATAGCTGTAAACAATATTCTGTAGCAAAACAGTAGAGTTTAGGTAAGATAGTACCTTAAAGAGATGGGATCTTGTATGAGCATCCAATGCACTGAAGGGATCATCAAACAGATATATATCAGAATCTTGGTATAGAGCACGGGCTCTTTGCACTCTTTGCTTCTGTCCACCACTCAAATTGATTCCCTTCTCTCCGATAGTGGTCTGATCACCAAATGGTAGAACCTCAAGGTCTTTTGTCAAGGAACATGCTTCTAGCACCTCATCATACTTTTCCCTATCCATCTCTTTACCAAATAATATGTTGTCTTCTATCTTGCCACTCTGTATCCATGGTGATTGAGAAACATAAGCCTTTGTACCACATATCTTTAGGGTCCCAGATATCTTTGGTACTTCCCCTATTATACAAGTAAACTGGACTTGCCTGACCCAACATTACTACATACAACAACCCTCATACCATGAAAAACTGTGAGATTTACGTTTTTCAATGTTGGATTAGGGGAAGATAAATCCCAAGAGAAATTTCCATCTACTAATTCAATTGCCTTATCAGAACTATCCCGTGGAAGCTTCTCTACTACATCAGTCTTCCACTCATCTAGACGAAGAAATGATGCAATCCTTTCAAGGGAAACCTTAGTTTGTGCAATCATTGAAATGGTGTCAGGAAGACTATATATGGGCATTTGAAGAATTCTGAATGTTGCAAGTGCTGATAAGACCTTTCCTGATTCAAGTGGGATTCCGATAAGAGCACATTCACCAAATGTAACCACAGCAATAAAAGTTGGGGTGTTATAGAAGAGAAATCTAACAATTGCTGTACCAACTAGAAATTTCTTTAGCCATGTCTCCTCAGTCTTCCTAAGCTGAATAATCTTTGATAGGAACTTCATCTCCCATGCTTGCAGTTTTAGAATTCTCATACTATTCAGAATCTCAGACGTTGCCTTCATTCTTTTATCTTTGAACTCCATTATCTTTCCTTGGAATTTTTCTTGCAATGATGCCATAGGAAGGTTTAGCAACATCACAACTACAGTGGCAGCAAGAGCAACTATCGAACCAACCCCTACACTTCTATACAGAATTCACCGCTTAAACAGTCTGGTTAACATGATAGTGGAACACTAATCTCAATTAAGACACACTATGTCTACCTATCCAACAAAAAGAGAAAACAGAATACTCTTCTAATTCCTGATTCGCATTTGAGAATCTAATTTGTTGGCAGTCCCTAACATACAAACACAACATACACGTAACACGTCTGCCGTTGCATCACATGAAGTGGGATTGAAACCACATAAACAAGGACAATGTTTTAATGGGATATGCTAGCAATCATTCAAGTAACTAGTTCCCTCCAATATACATTTTCAAAGGACATTGGAATTCACACTACCACAATTACATTTTCAATATATACAAACATGCCCTTACAAGTTATCAAGGTTTTTTTCAATTTGATATGCTACATCATTTTTCTGAATCAAGGAAAAAGAAAAGGAAATATTATTAATTTTTGTGAAAATTGTTGCTTGTTAATTGAGGGGCATTTTCCCTTTCCTTGACAAATCACCATATCATGCAAATAGAATAGGAATGTATATAAGTTAATACTTTCTAAATCCGAAATGCAGATTCAGGCTTCCAAATGATGCTTACCCAAGTTTTCGATATTTATTTGTTTGGTTTCATGGCATGCTACATTCTATGCTACCTTCCAAATGACTGTTACCACCCAAGACTAATATATAAATAAATAAAAGATTGCCAAGTGGCTGTATTTCATGTGCCATTGTTGCACTACTCAAATAGTATGAACTAGGGGAACAATGGGCAGGATTTGATCCTTACAATCTTAAATATACCACCCAATCCCTCTACCGGGTTGGAATTGAAAGAAAATAGAATTACTGGGTTGAGTTTTTTTTTTCAGGGTACATTTGTGGCATTGAAGTTTGAATATATACTATCTCATCCCATACTTCAACTCTTAAGCACTTAATTATTAGGAAGAGTTAACTTGGTTTTAAAACTTAATGTTTTGACCGAGTTGAGTTTAGTAGAAATGTTATTCCCTCTGTTCCTAAATTATATAGTGTTTTTTTTTTCAAAACTATTGATGTTTTACAAATTTATGTTTTAAAAATTATACAACTTTTTTTCAACTATAGTCTCTAGACTCCGAATATTGATATTGCGTGGAAGCATGGCTTTAGAAGTTTTACAGCTGAATATGATTCTCAGGTTGTGATTAATTTCTTTACCAAGTCATGTCCTGGTTCTCATTCTTGCTTTGGTTTGGTGAATCGGATTTTGAGATTTTGCTGGATTGAAGGAAATTTAGAGAGGTTTCATACACTGCGAGAAGCCAATTAGGTTGTAGATCTTCTTGCAAACTTTGTTCAGTCTTTGGAAAGTGGTTAGAGAATTTTTTATTTTGTTCCTTATTTTATTTTTCATGTCGTGTTGGCATATGCTTCTTCAACTGCTTTTCCTCATGATTTTTAGTTTGTTGCTTTTGGGGCTTTAGCTCCACTTATCACAAAAATAAGACTCCAAATGTTGATGATGACCGATTCCAATTTGTATAGAATATTGGCAGACAAGAATAAGCACTAATAAATGGCATTTCCTCTCCTATGATACAGTCTATGCTTGTTTTCTTCAAACTAATCAAGTTTGCGATAGCATTCACTCTTGGTAATTTGCTTTCACTTGGAAGGTATGTTCTGTTTTACAGCTGTATAATTATATTGTGATGCTGACTTCCTTGTGTTTTGCAATTTAATGTATTAGAAACAAGGATAAATTTAAATGGTCTCTAGTTCACTGGATTCCATTGACAGATTTCAAATATTCCGCTGTTGTCAGTAATGGACAATGTTCCTTTACTGTTTAAATTAGTTAACACAGCACTAATCATATGAGCCTCAATGTTCCTTTATTCTGAGGATAATTGGACTAATCGTCTTATACGTAGTTGCATAGTAGGCCTACACCGGAGACAGTCGTGCTTAGATTAGTAGGAATATTATAGGCGACAAAGATCTCTCCCTGAGTGTTTAACGCAATTGCATACTAGGACTCAAACTCAAGACATTTGTAGAACTAATTTGCTAAGCTACAAGATAGAAGGTTTTGTTTGGCAATATATATGGTTTATAAACAAAGACATTCTAGGTAGCATAAACTCCAATTTGAAACAACTGGACTCTGACATCATGAGGAAGCAAAACTGCAAACAAGGTTTAAGTTAACAAACGACACTGAGCACAAATTTTAGTGATTTATCCCACACACGCTAAAATTTTGACTGTTTGATGAAAATAAATTACAAAACTACCAATCTGCCATATTTGTTTAAGAGCATCCTTTCTCTACATTAAAATATCTGCATTGAATGAAAGTGTTTTTAGGACTTATTTTCCAACAAAAGAGTTTTTAGGAGTTTTTTAATTTTTTATTTTTATGAGTTGTTATTACTCTCAATAAGACATTTCTTATCCTAATTTTATATATTAAGCATTTAATTTAGTTTTTCTTTTCAAATATGCTTTTTAATTTTAATTTCAAATTTAATTTGATTTAACAACTAGTTAAAAAAATCCTTTCTCAATTGTCTCAAATCACTCTCCTTTAAATTTATTCTTAATTATTTTCCAACAAGAGAGTTTTTAGGAGTTTTTTTTAATTATTTTTATTTTTATTTTTATGAGTTGCTATTACTCTCAATAAGACATGTTTTATCCTAAGTTTATATGTTAAGCATTTAATTTAGTTTTTTTTTTTCAAACATGCTTTTTAATTTGAATTTGAAATTTAATTTGATTTAACAACTAGTTAAAAAAATCCTTTCTCAATTGTCTCAAATCACTCTCCTTTAAATTTATCTTTGTTTATATGTTTGATTTTCTTAACCGCTTATTTCTTTCAATTTATTCTTTTTCATCTTTATTTATAAATTAAATTTTAATAATTTTTAAAAGAAATTATCAAATATTTAAAAATAACATTTTATCACTAAATAAATTATTTCTTTTAAATTTAACATATAATCTACATGGTGGATGATATTTATTTTTAACTTTTTTAATTATAATATAATTTATATATTAAAAAAATTATTATAAATTTTAATTATATAAAAAACATTTATTCTATATATTATACCACCTAATATACTAGTTTAATTATTAACAAAATTTAAGAGTGATCAAACAGTGGAAGCACATGATGCAAAGACACCAATGCAAAATTGCAATTAAACATATAGTTACTAAAAGGAATCATCATGTGAGAAAGTAGCTGGAAGGAGATGATATTTATGTTGAACTATGTATGATTGAAATAAAGAAACAAAAAGCAGGTGGCAGACAGGAAAACCCAAAAAATAAAGTGACAGAAGTGATAAAAGTTCCTCTATATGCAGTTTATAGAAACAATTCTTGCTGAATTCTGAAGCAGCTTAAATATATTTTATAGAGACTAAAACTAAAAATTTAAAATTTTATAAGAACCATAAACATATTTAACCTAATAAAAAAAGAGTATGCCAGCCATGTTCCTTAAAACATAATAGTGTGTTTAAGCTCAAAATTAAAAAGAAAGCAAGTTGCTTACTCATAGTCAAGGCTTTCAATAGGGCAGAGTGGTGTTAGTCCCCTTCATAAGAAGTGGCTTTGTATGAGCCTTGTTTCTGTCATATATCCCTGACCAGTACCCTCCACTTTCTTCATTCCCATCCCACAAATCATTTTCTATGTCATGCTCATAATCACTGCAATTTACACCATCTTCTGCAATTTACGCCATCCCACAGAGTCTAATCTGAAGAAAACAAAAAGTGTAGCAATTTTGCTGTATGTTTTTCAGTTAGGAATATAGAGAAAACACAAAACGCCTGTATATGTGAGCAGACTGTAGAAAAAAGACACAAAATTAACCAACCACACTTTTTTGACTTCAAGTCCACGATTGATTCAAGTGAGCCAACACTACTAAGTGTCTCTTCTAAAATCCTAAGACCTAGACCCCCAAAACAAATTCTGGTTTTTGTTGACAACCATTGAACCTGTCTTTGGCAGTAAAAAAATTAAGAGCAGGCCAATCATGAAATTAATATAACAAAACCCATGAATTAAGTTCAAAACTCATAACTCCACTACAAATAGTAATTTTTTTACCTAAATTTTTTTATTACACCAACCATTTAATTTTTTTCCCATACCTAACAGAACAAACAAGTATAGCACTTGTAAATGAAATTTAGTTATTCAGATTTCAGATGGATTTAAAAATCCAAAGTTGATGAAAGAGGTGACAATGTTTGGGAATCAGGGGTGGTTTGGGAGTCACAATGATGAGAGGACCCGTTATTAATTTCACACCACACCTACTGAATTTGAGTTGATAGGCACTGCCAACGTTGCTTGCTAAATTGAGGCTTGAGGAAATTTGGATCTGAACTTAAAATTCTGGCTTTGTATTGTTAACTCATCTCATAATGTGGCTTTGTGTTTCATTTTTATTTGTTACAAAACTGTACTCCTAGTGTGGTTGTAAATTATTTTTATGTTTTTAGTTTGTACTGTCAAACGTTGCATAGTCTGTTGAGGATAGAAGTAGACAGGTAGTTGCTGGACTGAAGTTACACTCATCCATTCATCTGCAGTGTCACCGTAAGCAGAGGTTTAGTTAGTAGCCTATTTCGAGGTATGTATGTGATTCTGAAACTTATGTCCTCATTTATTACGTTGTTGCTTGATATGTAGCCTAGAGATTCCTAAATATTAGCAGTTAGTTACTAGTTAGAGAGTATGGAAAGACGGGTATAGCTTAAATAGGAGGTTAAGTAGGGAGCGGGATTCAGCTTTGTTAGAAAAGGGTGTAGTGGCTTGGTTGTAAATAGGCGATATATATATATAAACTTTACAACAGATAACAAATACTTTTTCTTAACAATAAGAACATGTGGGCCGAGCTCATATACCGAAGAGTAAATCTTATTGACTTCCATGATAGTAAGTTGACTCTCAACACTTTGAAAACAAGTGGTTTAGTGAGATAGTTATCAATTTTTTTAGTATCATAGAAATGACATAGAAGAACTTGTTAGAAAATGATGGCATAATAAGTTATTTTAAGAATTTATATTTTCCTTTGTTTCGACAAACAATAGAGAAAATAATTTATGATAGAATTTCTATTTAGTTTGGCATCTTCACAATCCTCTTCCTCTCTACAAATGTTATTTGACAACAAGAAACCCCATCATCAAAAAACAATTGAATATGATAGATTTATTTTAAGTTATAGGTAGGTATAGGTTTAAGGTGAATTGTGTCTATAATTATAGATATATTTATAAAAATATTTATTTAATAGATAGAATACATGTATTAAGCTTTACCAATTCTTTAAAGTTGCCTAACAAAATTCTTTAAAGTCTGATTAATTATTTTGTTCAACATTGGATTTTTCTGGCTTTATGAATAAATAAAAGAATGACTTGTTTCAAACTTTTTCATCCACTACAAAACTTTTTCACTTTTGTCAGTTTTGTGCGTCATGTTTTCGGGCTTTTGCATATCGCAGTGGTTTTCTATTTATTTATTTTTACTTAATTTTGTTCACTTAACTTAGATTCATAGATTGTATATGATTTTAGTCATTTGAGTTTTTTTTTTTAACTAGTTGCCTCACAATAGTTTTTGATTTAATATATTAAAACCATGGGGTTGATATCATTGATTGCTGACCTGATATTTAACAGTTTATTAAAATTATGATTCAACACCCAACTAATTTAACTTGGTGAGGATTCCTGAAAAGTTGAAACCTAATTATTTCTTGATAATGACCTAATTTGTTGATTGTTTGTTTATATAGAAATGAAGTGGAAAGAAATAAGAAGCAGAAAGATAGGATAAAAATATTAAATTTTTACCATTTGTTTGGAAAAAAAGGAAAGGAGTTATTTTCATGACATGGGATCTATTAGAAAACATCCTCCCTCCCTAAATCTTCATTTTCTTTTCTTTTTGTTAATTTCTTAAAATTAAATAAATATCTATAGCGTAAATTTTTTTAAAATTAATAAATAAGTATTATGATAAGAAAAAAATAATGGAACAAAACAATACAGTTGTTAAATTAAAAATAATGGGTTTTCACCCTTTTTCTTCGCCCCCAACCCTCCACTACTTGTATTTTTCATTAAAAATAATCTTCAAATATATAAAATTATTATAGGTGACAATTTTTCTAATAACTGTATGCTGACAATTTAAACGTGAAATTAATCTTTAGTTAAATTAAATAATTTGTTTTAATTGATTCATGTGTATGGTTTCATTATTATAATGTCCTTGTTCCAACACATGCTATTACAAAGCATTTTAAAAAGCCTGGGTTTACTCAAATCCAAAGCATGACCAAAATAGTTGCCAACCAGGGACTAAATGTAGGAACTGATAGTTTTCTTTGTTATGGTTTTTGGTTTAAAATTTATTGATAGTCTAGTTCTTTCTATTGAATACTTGTCTCTAGTGCCTTAGGAGTTATGATACGATATGATTTTGAATTTTAACAAGGAGACTGTCTAGTATTTTTATTATAAAAAATAGTATGATCCGCCGCTGCCATGCCCCCCCTCTTGGTCCGATCCCATCTCCGCCTACATCTCCAGTGTTCTTCTAGGTTGTGGTTGTCTGTAAAAAGGGGTGATATATATCAATATTAATTAATTAAACTTTTTGGGTGCTTCTAGATGAGTTTTGATGCAAATCCTATATTTTAATGAGTGGATGTATGTAGCTGCATGTGTGCACTAATAAGTTCAGAAAATTTAAATTGTAGAACATTATATATATATATATATATATATATATATATATATATATATATATATATATATATATATATATATTAGTATTTTAATGTGTGTATTATGATTATATTCAATAGCTACATTGATCATTTTCAAGTGCTTATGTAATCTTATCCTTGAGTGTCAAAATATTAGTCTAATCAACTTGCCACATTCTTAGAAACATAATGATATATAAACATAATTTTAAACATTCACTAATATCTTTTTCTTTCTATCACATCTTAATTTCTATCATGTTTATACTTGTATTTTTCTCTTTCTATCTAGTATGGTGTCTGTCAAATATTTTTCTTTCATAAATAAGTTGAAAAAAAAACCCTACCATGTTTTAAAATGGTTTAGTGAGTTAACGTGCTGTCATTTTTCTTAACAAAATGGGGAAATGATTTAATGAAAAAAGAAAAAAATAACAAAGAAAGAACTTGTAGAGAAAAGAAAAACAAAGCGAAGACTAAACTCAAGAGAAAAAACACCCCTAACGTTAGGCCTTATACAATTGTTGAGGGAGATCGCTAACAACTTGCAGAGGACTACTCGTCCCTTCCTATTTTTTTGATGGACCTATTTCTTAATCCCAGAAAAAAACACACGTTAGAAAGTAAAGTATGTAATTTATTTTTAAGATCTCAATATTGATGGAATGATTGTATAGTGGATCAACGGCTCCATCATAACATACACTACCTATGTAAATTTGGTTATGCCCGATTTATTACCTAGAGTTTAATGACACTAAAAGAGAAATAAGAAAACACCTTTCAACATAAAAACTTAAATTTAATGGTTTCGCCGTCCAATGAAATCCTACAGTGTCATGCATTACAAATTAATACCACATCTGAGTCCTTTACAACCCCTGCTAAGCTTCTACCTCCAAGTTCATACACAAGTGATATAAATCACTCAACCATTCCAAAAGTATCCTAAGTAAGAAGGTACTGATGCAGTTTGATCGAAATATGGCATGGCATACATGCATAATTCCTATCCAACATGATGTGAATATTGAACGGTTGTTGAATTGAATAATAAAGTATATTTGGGACATTGTGTTGGAGTTTTTATTGCTAAAGGAAAGGGTGAATATACCTCCAATAGAAGGTAATGTACATATTTATTGAATTTGTGCAATTGCTTTGCCTGTGGTGACTCTTTGTCGACAAAAACTCCACTTTTTAAGCAATTCTTATTTTTAAATTGTATATTTTACTAGCCACGGTGGTTTTTTACTAGCACT
The DNA here is from genome assembly GCF_004193775.1 of Glycine soja. Lineage (NCBI taxonomy): Eukaryota > Viridiplantae > Streptophyta > Magnoliopsida > Fabales > Fabaceae > Glycine > Glycine soja. The sequence goes on from NC_041004.1 coordinate 24,976,555, forward strand.
AGTGTAGTTCATGGATAAGCTTCGCATAGATATAAAAGAGAGTGAGTAGAGAGAAAGAAAGAGACATGTTACAAAATTGTAATCGGACACCCTTCAATGTGTAGTGATCCTCATAATAGAAACAAGGTTAACGTAGTGCATAAGAACACTTCCCCTCAACATGGAGCCTTAATAGAAAGAGACCATGTACATTACAACTTTGTTTTGGGTAGTCTTTGCAACTTCAAAGTGGTTGTGGCAGCAGCCACTTTGATATCTGCTAATTTATCAGACTCCTTAACCTTATAAACTAAGGATTCAAACTCCTCCCTTGAAATTGTAATTCTTGCACCAGGTTCAGAAGGTGATGAATGAGAAGGACTAGTTCTCATACATAAGACCTTAATCTTATCAACAGCACTTGCCTCTGCTGCATTAGCTGCTTCCACTTCTTCCACCGCTACTCTAAGCGTTGTTTCTGCATCTTGTAACACAACTTTAGTGACTTCAGCTTCCATCTTCAATTCTGCAGTGTCATTCTTCATATGTTCTATTTCCTTCCTTGCATTTTTAGTAAAGAAAACAACTGTTTCAATGTGAAGATTATTTCCTCTGATGCTCCTGTAGCTTTAGATTTTGCTGCCAAGTAGGCTTCATGTTCAAACTCGCTTTTTCAGAGTTGTACCTGCAAATTCTCAATAATGGATTCAGTTTTGGATTCTTTGTCCTTCAATTTAGAGTGACATGTCTCAAAGAGTCGAAGTCCGATTCAGGGCACCAAAATAGTATGCTCTTTGCTCGACTTTTTAACAGACAAAACAATGTAGTTCACATTAAGAGACTTGCAGCTTGTAATAATTAACAGACTTACTAGAAGTTCATCAAGTAGGTGTTTGAAGAAGAGAAGACAAGACCATTTTTGTCAACTCTAATCAGTTCTGTAATGCTTTAAGAGGGTGAAAACTTTGTCAAGTCTAACCAGTCATCACAACACATTGTAAACATCAAACTCAAAGAGAGTTAAAAATAAGTATTTCAGAAAAAAAAAATATTGTTTTGTGATGGTTAAAAATCATCTAAAAAAGTTCATTGATACATAAAATTATTAATGATGTTAATTATAAATTGATGAAAAAAAATGACTCGCTTTAAATTTAAATGAGCTAAATAAAACTTTAAAACACAAAAAATAAGTATAATAAAAATCATTAAAGATTAAAAGTGTATATTGAAGGCTAAATCATGTTACGACCAATTTAATGGTTTAAAGGTGTATTAAAAAATTTCTAGTTAAACAAACAGAAGGAAAATTTTCAAATGAAACGTCAATGTTCAAATGTTGAATCCCTTTGCATATGTGCACTATTAGTCAATGATAAATGTGTTCTGTCAGCAACGGCAGTAAGTGCAGGTCAACAAAGCGCCACACTGACGTTTCCAATGCTCAAAGGACCTTTTCTCTGCCTCTTCTTAATATAATCTTGGTCAACTCACTCAACTCCCAACAAACTTCCATGCCATTTTCTGTGTTTTGCCACCTTCCTTTGTCTCTTTTCACCTCTGCTTGCAAGTTTCAGCAATGTTGTGTTACCAAATGCTTTATTCAGCACCCTCTTTCCTAGACTCCCTCAAGGCACTTGAGCCTGACATCCAACTTGCCAATGTGCTGTGAGTTCTCTTTTTCTCTATTTCGTGTTTTGTTACTTAGGTCATTGGCTCATAGAATATGATAGCAGGGAATACGCACGGGTTCATTTTGTGAACTAATGTAACTTAAGTAACTATGAACATTAGGTTAAATTCCAACCATGTTCATATCACTAAAGACCTCTTCAACCTAACAAAATGCTGGAGTCATTCTTGAGTTTTGCATTTGACTTCCATTACATAGTCCACTCGTATTTATTTATTTAATGGCTTTTAGAGGTTACCAAGTTGTATGGGGGTTTGTTTTGTTATATGGAAACTCAGGTTCAATCAGTTCACATTTAGAATAATTCGAAAGAGTGGAATTGCATGATATTATATCAATAAATATGAATATAGCACAAACTTATATGAGTACATACAAATTTCCCAAGTGTGATATTAGGTGATATTTGCCACTCACACTCCCTTTTTGGCAGTGTTTTAATACAACAATAGTATCTGCTATGTTTTTCAATTTTGATTGTTGTTAATTTCCTTCATTTAACAATGAATACTTTATTTGTATGCCATTCTCACATTTATGTCGTTATTTATTATATTGTTGGTTCACATGAAACTATTGTGTAGTACTACATTCTACTTCATTGAGCGAGCCATAGTTCCCCGTTTGAGGTTCAATACAACGATTAATACAGATAGTTTGGATTAATTGTTGTATTAAATCATGAATTGTCCGTTTGGACAGTTTGGGAAGACAAACTTTTTTTACTTCATTTTCACTTAAAATTTAACTACGTTGTGTTATTTTTAACTAGATTTCGGACACTGCATCTTGCTTTGTTCTCCGGGTGCATACATGATCGGGGTGAATCGTTGTCACCGCTTTCATGTCATGTACTTGGAGACCAAAGCGAAATGCTGCCGAAATTTAGTTAAAAATAACACAACATAGTTAACTTTTAAGTGAAAATGAAGTAAAAAAATGTTTTCCTGAATGGGGTAGGGTCACACCTTTGGTTTAATAAAAGAGAGGTTCACATGCATATCGAATAATGTATGTCGCCTGACAGTACAACAAAGATGGATCGGCGTTGGATGAAAACATCACGCATAACTAAAGAGTACGAAAATGGGGTTGAAGGTTTCTTAAAATTTGCTAAAGATAATGCATCCGACAATGGTGGACTATACTTTTGTCCTTGTGTTAAATGTTTGAATGGGCGACGACATTGTTTGGATGACATTAGAACACACCTTATCTGTGATGGTATCTGTCCTACTTATACAAAATGGATATGGCATGGTGAGTTACCAGAAATGTCATCAACCCCTCCAACTGCTCCAACTGATGAACAAGTCGGTGATCAAATAGAAGACATGCTACGTGATCTTGGACAAGAGGGTTTTAGGCAAGCAAATGCACCGTATTATGACACCTTAGATAATGATTCAAAGATTCCATTGTTTATTGGATGCACTAAGTACACACGGTTATTAGGGGTGTTAGCTCTGGTCAATTTGAAAGCAAGATTTGGGTGGAGTGACAAAAGCTTCAATGAATTACTATTGTTATTGAAGAATATGCTTCCAGGAGATAACACGTTACCAAAGACTCATTACGAGGCAAAGAAGATATTATGTCTTGTTGGAATGGAATACCAAAAAATACATGCTTGCCGTAATGATTGCATTTTGTATAGACATGAGTTTGCTGAATTGCGCAACTGCCCTACATGTGGGGTGTCACGCTACAAAGTGGGTTCTGGCGCTTCCAGTGAAGCTGGATCCACATACATTGATCGGCCAGCAAAAGTGTGTTGGTATCTTCCAGTAATACCAAGGTTTAAGCGATTGTTTGCTAATGCAGAAGATGCGAAGAACCTAACATGGCATGCTGATGGTAGGACCAAAGATGGATTGCTCCGTCATCCTGCTGATTCTCCTCAGTGGAAGAAAGTTGATCAGTTGTATCCAGTGTTTGTCGAAGATCCCAAAAACCTAAGGGTTGGTCTCGCATCGGATGGAATGAATCCATTTCGAAGCTTAAGTTGCAATCATAGTTCGTGGCCTGTTTTGCTGATCATTTACAACCTGCCTCCTTGGTTGTGCATCAAGCGGAAGTACATAATGATGTCTATGATGATAGCCAGTCCAAGACAACCAGGAAATGACATTGATGTGTATCTTGCTCCCTTGATTGAAGACCTGACAAAATTGTGGGTAGAAGGGGTTGATGTGTATGATGGGAATGCTCATGAGTCCTTCAGGTTGCGAGCTATGATTTTCTGCACCATTAATGACTTTCCAGCATATGGGAATTTGCGTGGATATAGTGTGAAAGGCCACCTTGCTTGTCCCATTTGTGAGAAAGACACAACTTACATCCAATTAAAGCATGGCAAAAAAAACTGTATATACAAGACACCGTAGATTTTTACAACCTTTTCACCCATACTGGTGACTGAAGAAAGCGTTTGATGGGACATCTGAGATTGACAGTGCACCAATTCCTTTGTCAGGTGTTGAAGTTTTTGATCGTGTGAAGAACATTTGCAATATATATGGGAAGACACAAAAGAAAGATGGCGCTCCCAAAAACATTTGGAAGAAAAGGTCCATCTTCTTTGATCTTCCATACTGGTGCAACTTAGATGTGAGACATTGTTTAGATGTGATGCATGTTGAAAAAAAATGTCTGTGACAGTTTGGTTGGCACACTGCTTAACATTAAAGGGAAGACAAAAGATGGTTTGAAATGTCGTCAAGATTTAGTGGAAATGGGAGTACGACACCAGTTGCATCCTGTGTCAAAAGGTCTTCGAACGTATTTGCCGCCCGCATGTCATACGATGTCAACGCATGAGAAAAAAAGTTTTTGTCATTGTTTGAAAAATGTCAAAGTCCCACAAGGATACTCTTCAAATATCAAGAGCCTTGTATCAGTGGATGAAATGAAATTGGTGGGGTTGAAGTCCCATGAGTGTCACGTTTTGATGCAACAATTATTGTCTGTTGCCATTCGTGGAATATTGTCTGACAAAGTTAGGGTTGCAATAACTCGATTGTGTTTTTTCTTTAATGCAATCTGTAGCAAAGTGATTGACCCTAAACAGTTGGATGATTTGGAAAATGAGGCTGCCATTATCATTTGTCAATTGGAGATGTACTTTCCCCCAACTTTTTTTGACATAATGATTCACTTACTTGTTCATCTTGTTCGAGAAATACGTTTGTGTGGGCCTGTATATTTACGGTGGATGTATCCGGTTGAGCGATACATGAAGGTGTTGAAAAGTTACACGAAGAATCAATATAGGCCAGAAGCAAGCATTGTTGAAAGGTACGTGGCAGAAGAAGCTATTGAGTTTTGCTCTGCTTACGTCGAAGATGCATCACCTGTTGGTATTCCTGAAAGTCGTCATGAAGCTACACGACAAGGTAGGGGCACGCAAGGATTCAATGTTGTAACCATGGATCTCCAGAAACTATCACAAGCGCATTTGTATGTACTAAACAACACAGCTGAGGTAATACCATACATAGATGCTCACAAAGAATATGTGGCAGCTTCTCACCCAAACATGAATATGATGAGGGTGTTGCAGGAACACAATAGAAGTTTCATTAATTGGTTTAGAAATACAATATTTGCTAGCGACAGTGCTTCTAAGACATTATCATTACTAGCTATTGGGCTGAATCTTAATGTCCTTACTTGGAAGGGTTATGACATCAACAATTATTCCTTCTACACAAAGTCACAAGATGATAAAAGTACCGTGCGAAATAGTGGGCTCATGATTGATGCTCATTCAGACCACTTTAGTCGTGCATCGGATAACAATCCTATTCGAGCTTCCATGGCTTATTATGGAGTCATAACCGATATCTGGGAGCTAGACTATGGTGAATTTAGAGTGCCTGTTTTCAAGTGCCAATGGGTTAATGGAAATGTCGGAGTCCGTCAAGACAAATTGGGTTTTACTTTGGTTGACCTTCAAAGGATTGGTTACAAGGACGAGCCTTTCATCATGGCAGTACAAGCAAGACAAGTGTTTTATGTTGAAGATCCTAGTGACTCAACATGGTCAGTTGTACTTCAAGGGAAAACAAGTGGTATCCCTGCCGATACTGACCAGGCAACCCTTGATGTTAACGAAATCCCTACGTTTGCACAACAAATGCCTTCGATAAATGCTGAAAACGACGACGATGATGTGTATGCAAATCGCATCGATCATGATGAAGGTTTATGGGAAAATATGGCAACTTAAATGCGGTAAATAAGACAATAATGTAAAACTTGTCAATAGTCATTTTCTATTTAATGTTTCTTCTCTTTCATTACACTTTCATACTTACATGTTGTTATAATCTAACATTTGGTTTCTTAATATTATTGCAGGACCCATGGCAACACCCCCGACATCCCCTCCACCTCCTACATCCTCTCCACCTGCTGATTCACCAAGCGCAATCTCAAAATCGAAGACTCGACAAGCAACCAGGTTGAGGAAATTGACTGCAAGAACCTTGGATCAACCACGACCAATTGTCAATGTCAACCCCATTACTGGTCGAGGTTCTGGTCCGGAAAAAGATAAATTTCACAGTTACTTGGGGGTAGTGGCACGGGAGAAAATCCCTATTGTGCATTCATCTTGGAAAGTTGTCCCATAATCACTTAAAAATATTGTATGGAATGACATTTTGGTAAGCACACTTAAATTAAAACTTTGATTTCATTTGTGTCTCCTTTAGGCCAAATTGTCATTTTTATCATTAGTGTATGACAAACTATTTGTTATTTCAAGGAAAATTTGACATCCCGGAAGGAACTGCTGCCAAGAAGAAGGTCATGTCTACTGTTGCGATTAGATGGAGGCAATTTAAGTCCTCCCTAACTAGTAGATATATATATGCTGAGAAACATGGTGAAAATAACCCTGATGCAGCTTCTAAGTATGGTATGGAGCAACAAATATGAGAGCAATTTGCAAAGAGTCGACAGACCCCAACTTGGCAGGTTTGAATTGAATTGATATTTCACAAGTTTTGTTACTTAAATTTTGTTAACATTATAACACAATGCATTGTTTTCGTTACTTCGAATATGGAATTCGGAAAAAAGCACAGGAGATCCAAAAATTCAATGACTCCCCCCATTTATTGTCTCGTGGAGGATATGAACTTATGGAAAAAAAATTGATGGAAGAGAAAATGAAGACAAGACAAAGGCAAGCTGAGTGTACAGAAAATACACCGATGGTCGTAGACCCTCCATCCCCAATTGCAAGACATGTTAAGTGGAAGATGGCTAGAACAAACAAATATGGCAAAATGACATCTGCAGCAGCTCAACAAATCTCTAACAAAATTGTAAGTGCAATTAAAGCCTTCGTGGCAATTTTAATAGGTAGATGGTATATCATTCAACTTTTCACTGATTTTTGGCTATTTATGACAGGATGAATTAGAAGAACAAAGCACACAAGGTACGTTTGTGCCGCATGGCCGGAACGACATATTGAACACTGCGCTTGGCCGTGAAGAGCATCCTGGTCGTGTCCTTGCTGCTGGACATGGTGTCACCATTAGTAGTTACTTTGGACAACGTTCAAGTGCCTCTAATAGTTCTGCGGCTATGATAAACCCGGATCAGTTGGTTCAAATCATAGGTAATCTCAAGCAAGAGTGGACAAAAGAGGTAGAAGATGCAAGCAAAATAAAATGGACATGCTGCAAAAGGAGTTGGATGCAATCAAGACTGAGTTGTCCCAAATGCAAACTCAACAGTCAGCCCTTGTACAACCGGCTAACCCTAATGTGTTGCTTGCACGTGTTAGCACCAAAGAAAGTTGTGCAGAAGTTGTTGCAAATGTTGTTGCTGGGGACCCATCTGCGGTTGAGGAGAATACCATGGGGTTGTATGTTGTTTGTGGCGACAGTAAACAATTGGTGGCCTTAGGAAAGGTGTATCATGTTGGCGGCATGATACACAATGTTCCTTACGCAGATGAAGTCGTGAGGGTTGATGCAATCCTACCCCGCAAGGGCATTGGCTAGAAGACTCCAAGTAGATTGGGCTAGAGATCCAAGGAAAGGCCCTAGGGTTCTCATGAGCCTTAGGGTAGATTTCGAGCCCGTGGGCTAAGTATGAGCCCGCTTATCTTTGTAAATATTAGAATAGGTTATTCCTTCGTCTAGGCCTTGTATTTTGGCCATTCTAGTAGTATAGGGTTTTAGCCTATAAAATAAATCAAACACATTGGTTATGAATGGCGGTGAAAGGAAAAAATAAAAAGGTGTAAAGGGGTATAAACCCAAGATGACACAACATCCGAGACAAGC